>NW_007727940.1:185944-201094 GCF_000696425.1 Galeopterus variegatus | reverse complement strand
CCAAATAATAAATCACTGGGTTACAAAAACCAAGAGTAGAAACCTAGTATGGTCTATCGTGGTATAAAATGGCTCTAGCAACAGCAGATGTCTGGTGTGGCACAGGGTGTTTCTAGCATTTGCAGGTGCCCAGCATGACCTAGACTGATTTAGCAGTAGCAGGATGCCTGGTGTGGCCTTGGGTGGCACTAGCAACAGGCTGACCGTCTGTCTCATGTGAGCTCAGTAGTCACCCTGCTTTCTCTCCTCTCTGCTCTTGCTTCTTCCAGTCCCACCCTCGCTACCCTGGCCCATTGTCACATGTTAAATCCTCCCATCATTTATTTATTTTTTTCGTTAAATCTTTATTTTGTCAATATACAATGTATATGATTATTATGGCCCATCACCGACACCTCCCTCCCACCTCCCTCTCTCCCCTCCCCCGCAAGAATGTCCTTTCCGTTTGCTTGTTGTAACAAATACAAAAAAGTATAGTTGTTATATCTTCTCCCCCCTCCCCAGTTTTTTTTGCGTGTGTATGTGGGTGAATTAACTTGTTTATTTTTTAGCTCCCACCAATGAGTGAGAACATGTGGAATTTCTTTTTCTCTGCCTGACTCGTTTCACTCAATATTATTCTCTCAAGGTCCATCCATGTTGTTGCAAATGGCAGTATTTCATTCGTTTTTATAGCTGAGTAATATTCCATTGTGTATATATACCACATTTTCCGTATCCACTCATCCAATGATGGACATTTGGGCTGATTCCAGCTCCTGGCTATTGTGAAGAGTGCTGCAATGAACATTGGGAAACAAGTATACCTTCGACTTGATGATTTCCATTCCTTTGGATATATTCCCAGCAGTGGGATAGCTGGGTCATATGGTACATCTATCTTCAGCTGTTTGAGGAACCTCCAAACCATTTTCCATAGGGGTTGCACCATTATGCATTCCCACCAACAATGTAAGAGAGTTCCTTTTTCTCCGCAACCACGCCAGCATTTATCGTTCAGCGTCTTTACCTTTCATTTTAACAGCTAACTGGCCTGTATAATTTATAAAGTTGTGGTCTGATTGGGTGACTCCTTTCCTTCTTGCTGGTAATTAGACTCTGGGATATCCATTTACCACTCTCAATCTTAAGTAAATATTTTGGTTACATACTAGAAATAATAATTGTGGTTGTTATATCTTCCTCTCCCAAACCCCCCACCTTTTTTTTGTTTTTTGTTTTTTTTTTTAGCTCCCACCAATAAGTGAGAACATGTGGTATTTCTTTTTCTCTGCCTGACTTGTTTCACTCAGTATTATTCTTTCAAGGTCCATCCATGTTGTTGCAAATGGCAGTATTTCATTTGTTTTTATAGCTGAGTAGTATTCCATTGTGTAGATATACCACATTTTCCGTATCCACTCATCTGATGATGGACATTTGGGCTGATTCCTGCTCTTGGCTATTGTGAAGAGTGCTGCAATGAACATTGGGAAACAGGTATACCTTCGACTTGATGATTTCCATTCCTTTGGATATGTTCCCAGTAGTGGGATAGCTGGATCGTATGGTAGATCTATGTTCAGCTGTTTGAGGAACCTCCAAACCATTTTCCATAGGGGTTGCACCATTTTGCATTCCCACCAACAATGTATGAGAGTTCCTTTTTCTCCGCAACCACGCCAGCATTTATCTTTCAGCGTCTTTTGGATTTTGGCCATCCTAACTGGGGTGAGATGGTATCTCAGTGTAGTTTTGATTTGCATTTCCCGGATGCTGAGTGATGTTGAGCATTTTTTCATATGACTGTTGGCCATTTGTATAAATCCTCCCATCATTTAAAGGCCAGCCAGATGTTCTGTTTTCCAGGAAATACCCGGAAATGATCTCTCTTGCCCCTTTGAACCTCTCCTCACACTCTAGCTTATATTATGATTAGTGTGGTTTATCTCCCTTGTTTAAATTTGTCTTTCACATCTTCGTGTCCATCCACCTCAGCCCTAAGCCTAGGGCCTGATTAATATTTAGAAAGATTTTAGCACAGTTAGGCTGTGGTAACAAATAACCCCCAAATCCCAGTGGCTTACAATACCACTGGCGCGTTCATCTCTCATGCTACCTGCCCTTCAAGGGTTGGCTACGTCTCTTCTGCTTCCTGTTGTCTTCTTTCCAAGACTCAGACTGAGGGATCAGCCCCCATGTGGGACCGGCCAACGTTGAGGTTGTGGGAGAAAAGAGAAGCAACAGGCCACATAACCCTCCAGAAGCTTCTGCTGGGAAGTGGCCCATGTTTCTTCTGCTCCCATATCATTGGCCACAGTGAGCCTTGAGGTTCTCCCTCAGGAGGGGCAACTGTAAGTCATATGGCCACATCACCGTTCACAGGTCAGAGGGACAGCCCTGCCACCAGAGGACAGTGAATGATGATTCGAGTGAGTGAGCAAATGACTAGATGAATGGACATCATTCTCATGGCAGAGAACAGAATAATAATTCCTATGGCTCTGAAAACTTTCCCTTGCTCTCTTAAGCCTCTACTCCTTTTCCAAATACCATACAGAAGTTTTTTCTTTTTCTTTTCATGGTTTGAACACACTGGCACCCTGTCGAGCTACCTCACCTTGTAGCAGAGATTTTCAAGCCCTGAGGTGAGAGGGCCTGCAGCCCAAGGCTGCAGGGTAGGGCCCTGATGTATAGCCCAGGCTCACCCTGGGTCTGGTGGGACATGGAGTTGGGGGCAATAAGCCAGCACTCTCCACTCACCAGCAAACTAAGACCGAGTCAGGAATAGCGGCTGTGTTCCAATGGCTGCTTGCTAACCCACCAGAAGCTTGATGGCCACGTCGGGGACAGCACCCTCCTCCCCCTCAGCAGGGGGTTGAGGGAGGAGGACAGAGCACTGTCCTTACTGCTCTGGGGGGCTTGCCTGCCAGTGTCCAGCCCACCCCTTCTTGGCCGAGGCAGCAAGGCAAGGGAGAGCCCCAACACAGCCCAGCTCAGTCCTCAGCACCCAACCTTACAGGGCTTCCCTAAGCAACAGCCTGAATCCCAGAAAATTCCAAAAATCTCTGGAATTGCACTACAGCTGTAAGGTACAGGGTGCCTCTAGAAGTGTGTAAAGTTTCTCTATTGCAGCCTTGACAAGACTTCTCTCCAAGGCTGTGGCAGCTCCCTGGCAAGGGTGCAGAGTGATCACGCCAAGGACTGTGAGTCATGCAGTTCTATGACGGCGTTGTCAGCCTTAGCTGGAGACACCCAGAGAAAGTCTCGGCTTTGCACCCTAATCTTTTCATTCCACCTTTAAATGCTGTTTGTGGGCCGCCTATATATCAGCAAATGCCAGAGATCACTGCTGGCCTAAATGCTTCTTAAAAATAATTTTATACATTTTTAAAAACCCTCCAAGCTGATACTTGTGTTCTTCTTACCACAAATGTTCAGGTGAAAGAACAAAAAGATAATGGCTCATCAGCTGCTCTGCCAGCTCCCAAACCACACACGCTTTATGAGGAATTAGAATAATAATTTCCAGAATTGGTTTCTCCGGGGGCAGGAAGCTCCCTGCTGCATCCCATTTCTACCTGCTTAGAGAGCTTGGGAGCCCTTGAGATCAGCTAAAACTGCCCTGAAGAAAATATCTCGGTTCTGCTCTATGAAAATGCCCCCATCTTTCTCCAGAATTAATTTTCTTGTCTGGTCTGCTGGAGTCCAGGTTGATCAGTCATCAGATTCTATGAGCTAGCCTGCCCTGATGACTATTGGACCAATTAAATGTCCATTTAAAAATGATCTTTGTAGGTGTTTTATGAAAATTAATACCTTCCTCCATGGCAGGGCTGTTACAGTGATGAATGAGGTAATGGAAAGTCCTGTGAGCTTGGAAGGAAGGTGCTATTTATGAATGTCCAAAATATGTTTTCTAATTTTCTTAATGATGAAGACATTGAGCTTGGATATTGATCTCAAGTTAGCAAGGCCTGTGTAAGCGGAACATCTAATTTGTTCAGTTCAGCCAGCAGAAGCTTGGCTGCATCTCACAGGTGGAAATAGGCAATGCACACCTGTTAGGGCCTGCTCCAGCATGAGACGTTGGCATGGGCGAGGGGGGATGCTGGCCCCAGGGCTCTCCAGCTGCCTGCTTGTGGCCCCTGTGCTGCTCTTGCATGTGGGCAAGCTGTTCAAATGACCTGGCTCATGTTTAGGCCCACAGAGCCAAGGTGGATCTTCTGATTGGTGGTGTCTTTGGGCAGCCTGGCTGGCACCGGCTGGAGCAGTGTTTCTCAGCCAGCTGCCTAGGGAAGCAATTTGGCAGCCTCTTCAAACCTATGTACTTGGGCATTCAGTTCATCTACAAACACATAAAAGCTAGACGAGAGGAAGTGATCCTCAGGAGGGATAGGAGGCATTCCTGACAGTTCTGAGCCCAGCGTGGCTCTTCCCTGTTACTTTTTGGTGGTTTTAATTTCTATTTTACCACATTGGTTGAAAACTTAGATGTTGGCTTTGAACAAAATGTGGGAACACAAGGTAGGAGTTTGGTGGCTTGTTCTATCCTCAGGTCAGAGCAGGGGTAGACACTGGGTGGTCTCCCTTCTCTCCAGAAGACTGGGGGAAGGGGCAGAGGCCATAAATAAAGGCACCAATAGAGCTAGCTCTGTAAGAGAAAAGGCTCTTCACTAGTAGTGGAAGGAAAGTATCCCTTCCATCCTCAGACCCCTATCTGGAACAGTGTTTTGTTTAATTAGGCAATGCTCAAACTGTACCCGCAGAACGTCCAGGTGACCCCACTCACGGCCAGCCAGCTGGAAGTCACATGGGACCCACCGCCCCCCGAGAGCCAGAACGGGAACATTCAGGGCTACAAGGCAAGGCTCTCTCGCATGATTTGGTGCTTTCTTCCAGTTCACTGCATGCCTGAGCTGCCTAAACCCCCAGAGGGCCTGAGGGCTTGGGCTGGAATCCTGGCCCCACTCCAGGCCTGCTGCCCTCGGCTAACTTTGACCTGCCAGTTTTCTCATTGACAGACACACAGTGGACACTCAGCCCCAAGTGCTAGGGGGCCCTGAGCGTCTGGACCTTGCTTTTCAGCCTGTGATAAAAGCTGCTGGGGGGGAGGGGGAGGGGCTGGGCTCACTGTGTGACTGGTTTGTGTCCACCACAAAGCAACCCAGGCTGGGGGGCCTCTGCTCTTCCAAACATGCTCAGGGTCCTTTCCCTTCTCCAGTCACCATGGCCTGGCTAGAAACACTCCTTCCTCCTCTGCCCACTCTGGAACCTCCAGTCCATTTGCTAATAGTAAAAGAAAATGGGGTGTCCTGAAGAGAACAGGTTTTCCATCCAAGCACTACTGCCCTTGGGTCACTATTGGACATTGAGCAAGTCCCTTGATTTAATAAGTCAGGGGCAGGGCCCAGAATTTACACTTCTAATGAATTTCCTGGGTAGTGTGATTCCTGGGAACCCCACTTTGAGAACCACCACACTAAAATGTTATGAGTTCACATTAGCTAAATGCTCTAGAGATGCAGTGAAAGAAAGGCAGCAGGCCGTACCAGTTACAGTGTCGGGTGAGGAATAATTTCCAGAATTGGTTTCTCCGGGGGCAGGAAGCTCCCTGCTGCATCCCATTTCTACCTGCTTAGAGAGCTTGGGAGCCCTTGAGATCAGCTAAAACTGCCCTGAAGAAAATATCTCGGTTCTGCTCTATGAAAATGCCCCCATCTTTCTCCAGAATTAATTTTCTTGTCTGGTCTGCTGGAGTCCAGGTTGATCAGTCATCAGATTCTATGAGCTAGCCTGCCCTGATGACTATTGGACCAATTAAATGTCCATTTAAAAATGATCTTTGTAGGTGTTTTATGAAAATTAATACCTTCCTCCATGGCAGGGCTGTTACAGTGATGAATGAGGTAATGGAAAGTCCTGTGAGCTTGGAAGGAAGGTGCTATTTATGAATGTCCAAAATATGTTTTCTAATTTTCTTAATGATGAAGACATTGAGCTTGGATATTGATCTCAAGTTAGCAAGGCCTGTGTAAGCGGAACATCTAATTTGTTCAGTTCAGCCTGTTTTCTAATTTTCTTAATGATGAAGACATTGAGCTTGGATATTGATCTCAAGTTAGCAAGCCCTGTGTAAGCGGATCATCTAATTTGTTCAGTTCAGTGAGCAGAAGCTTGGCTGCATCTCACAGGTGGAAATAGGCAATGCACACCTGTTAGGGCCTGCTCCAGCATGAGACGTTGGCATGGGCGAGGGGGGATGCTGGCCCCAGGGCTCTCCAGCTGCCTGCTTGTGGCCCCTGTGCTGCTCTTGCATGTGGGCAAGCTGTTCAAATGACCTGGCTCATGTTTAGGCCCACAGAGCCAAGGTGGATCTTCTGATTGGTGGTGTCTTTGGGCAGCCTGGCTGGCACCGGCTGGAGCAGTGTTTCTCAGCCAGCTGCCTAGGGAAGCAATTTGGCAGCCTCTTCAAACCTATGTACTTGGGCATTCAGTTCATCTACAAACACATAAAAGCTAGACGAGAGGAAGTGATCCTCAGGAGGGATAGGAGGCATTCCTGACAGTTCTGAGCCCAGCGTGGCTCTTCCCTGTTACTTTTTGGTGGTTTTAATTTCTATTTTACCACATTGGTTGAAAACTTAGATGTTGGCTTTGAACAAAATGTGGGAACACAAGGTAGGAGTTTGGTGGCTTGTTCTATCCTCAGGTCAGAGCAGGGGTAGACACTGGGTGGTCTCCCTTCTCTCCAGAAGACTGGGGGAAGGGGCAGAGGCCATAAATAAAGGCACCAATAGAGCTAGCTCTGTAAGAGAAAAGGCTCTTCACTAGTAGTGGAAGGAAAGTATCCCTTCCATCCTCAGACCCCTATCTGGAACAGTGTTTTGTTTAATTAGGCAATGCTCAAACTGTAGATGAACAATAGAAAATGTTAATCATTGGCTCCCAGAAAAATATTAGCAGCCAAGGACCCTCCTGCACCCCACATTAGCCTCAGTTACTCCAATTCCTTGGAGGAAGGTGCCTCTCCACCTGCCCATCTGGGGCATGGCTTGACTTGGGACTCAGGCCCACCTGCATGGTCTGACCTTACACTCAGTGGCCACCCTTTCTGGAAGATTCTCCATGGCCCACACCCAACTTCTTGCTCTTTTGAACAGATATACTACTGGGAGGCAGACAGCCAGAACGAAACAGAGAAAATGAAGGTCCTATTCCTCCCCGAGCCCATGGTAAAGCTGAAGAACCTGACCAGCCACACCAAGTACCTGGTCAGCATATCTGCCTTCAATGCTGCTGGAGACGGACCCAAAAGTGACCCCAGGCAGGGGTGCACCCATCAGGCTGGTAGGACAACTACGCATCTCCTTTTTGCAAGCTCAGTTGGACACATGCTTTGAGAGCCCATGTCACCTCCCCCAGTGGTTCCCGGGCTGCCCAAGCAGAATTAACTGCCCTTTCTCTCAGTTTCCACAGCTCTTTGCTCTGCCTGCCCCATAACACGCATCATATTGTGGAGCTGGGAGTTTCTAGAGAGCAGGACTGGGTTTGATTCATTTGGTTGCCCCAGTGCCTGGCCTCCCCTGGTACATCATGGTACCAAATAAATGTTGGAGCAGCTCATGTTTTTCTCTGGAGCCCTTGAAGATAGCAGATGGGAAGAAGGGCTTTCCTTCTGCAGCTCGGCCATGTTCATAACCGACAGAGTCCATTCCACTTCCTCCAAGGCCACCTCATTAATGTGTCCACATACCTGGGGTGGGGGGGGAGCTCCTTGCGCATAGGGGCCAAGCATTCCCCCAGGATTCAAGCCCACAGATCACCCCTGGCAACAGCTTGCCAGCCTTCTCTCAGATGCACCACAGACCAGTCCCAAGAGCATGCATGTGTGTGCCAGGGGCGCTGCACTGACAGGGGCCACGCTGCTTGTGGCCTCATCTACACGCACTGGACACAGGGTGTGTTTTGAGCAGACCACTTTTCCACTGCATCTCTTAGTTTCTTACTGGCCTGGAGGATGTTATGAAGCTGCCCAGGTATCCCAAAGAAACGGCAGCTTAGCCTTGTATCCTAGGCAGCTCTCAGAGGCCCTTTGTAAGATCCAGGAAGTCTAAGGCTGAGAAAGTGAAATTTGCGAGCCTGTGGACGAGACACAGGGCTCAGGGCTAGCTGTCATCCTGTGGGCTCAGCCAGCTAACTCTGGCCTGGATGACTGGCCTCCCGGAGTGGGCTCTGCAGCATCACACTCCCATGAGATGACCATGCCCACATTGTAAGGGCTGCTTCCTTTTGGCATCTGGCACCCAAGGGGGCCTCTTTTAGAATCTGAGCAGGGAGGATTTGGGCAGACCTGTGGGGCAGAGAGCTGGGGATTGGAGCCACATTGGGGCACTGCAGGCCTGGCAGGTCCTGAGGCTGAAGGGGCCCAGAGGCTAGAGGGAGAGCAGAGAGGGGGGGAAAGTGAGTGCCAACTGAGCAGCGAGGGGCACCAAGGCAGAGACTAAGTCCCCACCCAGGCCATCTGGTAGGGGCAGCACCAGTACATGCCCACCTCACATAGGCCCAGGCAGAGGGGGAGCCATGGGCAGGCTTAGCATCGCCTCTGGCTGCACATCTGGCCTCCTGCATCTGCCACTAGTTCAAGATGGCTCAGTCAGCCTCCTCTCTTTCTCCAGACCACGAGGGAACACTTTGAGCTGGCAGAGTGTCATGGGCAATTGCAAATGGAGGAGCAGAGGGTGGGGGCCCTCTGAGATCTGCAGGCCCCCATGGGAGAGGAGAGGAGGGTAGAGAGAGGCTTCAGCCATCACAGAACATCCATCTCTCCCCGAAAGAACGGGACGAGAGCCCCCGGAATCCTGCAGTCACTAGAACATGGAGCTATCTGCATTTCATTTGCTGTTTCCATCTATTATTCATTTTTATGCCTTTGTCATTTCTTCTCAAGCTCCTCTGTGTTTAAACGCTGTCATTTTCTCTGCTCTTCTTGGGAGGGCCTGTGTTTCTGATTGATCCTAGGAAGTTTGGAGGTGATCAATAAATCATCTTTTCATTTTATGTCATTTAGACTTTTACTGAGTTGAAATCAACATCCAGTAACACTTTTTATTCTAGACGGAGGCACAGACATGTATGTATATGACTCTAAAGGAGCTTTAGTAGCAGTAACTCTGTGTTCTCTTCTTCCAGCTCCAGGGGCCCCCAGCTTTTTGGCGTTCTCAGAGATAACGTCTACCACACTTAACGTCTCCTGGGGTGAGCCGACCACAGCCAACGGCATCCTGCAGGGCTACCGAGTGGTGTATGAGCCCTTGGCACCTGTCCAAGGTAAGACTGGAGGGGCCATAAGGAGGACAGGCCTCAGAGTGCACAGCACTTCACAGTCTACACCGTGAGGCCCACCTGACCTCAGGTTCAGGCAGGGATTCTTCCAGAAGCTCAGGAGGTGAAGGGACTTGCCAGAAGAGTCCTGGCCAAGGAAAGGCTGAGCTGAGACCAGAAGCCCTGTGTTCTGAGCCCAGTGCAGTACTTTCTCCATGGGACTGTGTTGCATGCTTCCCTTGACCTAGCCTCTCTAACACTCAAGGTGTTTCTCTCTTGTTTCTCCTGAGAATTTTGTCCTCATGGTCAACAACAGGAACCACCCTAAGTTCTGCCTGGAACCACAGCTGGCAATGTTGGCCCTTCGGATGCCATCAGCATCTTAGGAGAGGCGCTGACAGCCCAGTGTTCTCAGCTGATGCTCTGTGCTACCCTCCATTTGTTCATTTACTCAACAAATATTTATTAAGCCCCTACTGTGTGCCAAATACTGTTGTAGATGCTGGAATGTATGGATCCAGGAAAGCAAAAATCTTGACTGAGTTGTTCATTAACAGTCTTGCTTTTCTGAATACAGTGAATTAATATTCTGATGGAGAGAGAGGCAACACACAATTAAACCAAGAAACAAAAATCTGGTAATGACCAATGCCGGAATGTATGGATCCAGGAAAGCAAAAATCTTGACTGAGTTGTTCATTAACAGTCTTGCTTTCCTGAATACAGTGAATTAATATTCTGATGGAGAGAGAGGCAACACACAATTAAACCAAGAAACAAAAATCTGGTAATGACCAATGCTATGAAGAAAAGAGAGTAGGGATAACGTGAGAGTGTGGGCATAGGGAAGAGACCTAAATGACAAGAAGGACCCAGGCGTGCAAAAATCCAAAGGAAGATCTTTCTAGAGAAGGCTTAGCAAGTGCAAAGGCCCTGTGGTAGGCAGGGGCTGGGTATCATTACTGTGGCCGGAGCTCAATGAGTGCGGGGCACACACAGCAGGGCCAGAGCACGCAGGGCCATGGTGGGTTTTACTCAAGAATGAAATTGGAGTGGGAGAATCTAAGGCATGACCAGGATCCCTCTGGTTAAATATCACAGTCTAAATGCCACTGGATGAAAACAAAATTATTGATCACCTCAGAACTTCGCAGATCAATCAGAAACAGACCCTCCAGAGAAGAGCAGAGAAAATGTTTAAACATAAAGGAGCTTGAGAGAAGAAATGACAAAGACTGGAAGATGAATAATAGATGAAAACAGCGAACAAAATGCAGATAGCTTTTGGAGAGAATGGGTTGCTGGGATTCCACAGAAGCTCAGGAGTAAGCAGAACGTTTGGGGGCTGTTGCAGTGTCCTGCAAGGGAGTTTGGAGAAGGGGGTGACATGGAGAAAGTGAGAAGTGGCCAGATTAGGGGTGCATTTTGAAGGTGGGACCATTGGCTGTGAAGGCGAGGAAAAGGAGCTGGGGACTGAGGGGCATCGCTCTGACGTTCACGTGGCTATTACTCACGCACCTGCTGTGTTAAAATGTTACCTATCTCTGCTATTATTTTAATTCATGTCCACTGGAGGCTCAGTGGACATTGTGTCTTCACCTCACTGTGTACCCAGAAACACATCCAGCTGTCTCTGCCCAGTGGTCTAGGGCAGGTTCTCCCTGGTCATATACACAGACAGACTGTAAAAATTATAGATTTTTTGAAGTCTGGGAGGAAAAAATATAACCAACACATCAAATATATTGGCTCTCCATTTAAAGCAGTGATAAAAGTTTCCTTTTAAAATAAGCACATTCAGATAAAACAGGGAGTTGATTTAAAGAAGAAAATTTAAACACTAGATCTTATTTCACAGGATCCAAGATGCCATTGACTATAAGATTCGTTGTTATTTTATGAAGTGCTAAGAAAGAAAAAAATCCTGCCAATAAACTAGGTCCAGTACCTTTGTATCATCAATTCTGAGCTGCACTCCAAATCAGAGACCTGAAAATGCGAGAGAGGATAAACAGAATGTGTCTTAGACAATCGATGAACTTTGGTAAATAACAGTAGAGGTGATATGTGGATATGACACAGGAACAACATTGATTTAGTGTGGCCACCACGAGGGCAGAGGGTGTGGCCCAGGCTCTGCTGTATTCTTTTCAGAACCAGCGTCTGTCTGGAAACCCGGTGGCATGGAGGCGGCCGCCTTTGAGATCCTAGCAGCAGATGCCCGGAAGGAGACATGCCTGTTGTTCTTGCTCATCAGCAGGGAGAAATGGTAGAGAATTTCCTGAGACCTTCCATTTTGCTCACGAGTATTCCCTCTCTTTCTCTGACGCATGCACACACACAAACGTGCATGCACATGAACACACACACGCACATGGGTACCATGAGTCCATGTTACAAGTGCCCTTTCAAAGATATTGACTAACTAGAGCTATTCAAATGAGAAATGACTGCCAAAAAATCATTGTTCCGATTGAGCTAGGAGTCCTTCCTAGTCGAAGACGGCTTGAGTTTTCCCCTTCCTCCTGAAATAAGTGGCTTATTCTGCTACCCAGTCCTTCTGTGTTCCTGGGTTTGCAGAATCTCTCTAGAAACTCCACGGCATGCCCCTCTGGGCCTCTCGCCTGAGCTGCTCCTGGTCTTGTAAAAAAGTACTTGGCCTCCAAGCAAGACCATTCCGTGGATCGTTGCCCAGGTAGAAATACCACACAGGGACTGGATGTGCTTGCGATCTCCTTTTCTCTGCACTTCCACTCTCCTAGAATTGTGTCTGAGTTTCTCCAAAACCTTCGCATAACCCGTCTCCCAGGGAGATGACCCTACAGATCCAGTTTCCTGTGTTACCAGGGTGTGGTTTCTTGTTCATTTTCATGGCAGTTTTCGCATCATTGGGAAAGTCTAAGAGCACTTTGGAAGATTTCGTTTTAGACAGTCATGTTCATTGTGTTCTGCTCGCACATGGCTTTCTGCAGTGTTACCAGGGTGTGGTTTCTTGTTCATTTTCATGGCAGTTTTCGCATCATTGGGAAAGTCAAAGAGCACTTTGGAAGATTTCGTTTTAGACAGTCATGTTCATTGTGTTCTGCTCGCACATGGCTTTCTGCATGCTCCCCATAGACACGGTCCCACCAGGTGTAACAATAACAATAGGTAATGTTTACCGAGCACTTACTACAAGTCGGGCACTGTGCTGAGCACTTAACGTTCATCATCTCTAGATCCTCTAACAGCTCTATGTTGTAGCTGCTGCTGCTGCTGCTTTTATTCTCATTTTGAAGACAAAGAAATTGGGCTTAGAGCCCTTCAGACATTTGCACAAGGCCTGCATTTGAGAATGATGAACAGAGGTGGGATTTGAATCCAGGTGTTCTGACTTGAGAGCCAAGGTCTAAACTGCTAGGTGGTAGGGAGAAAATGTGTGGAGCACTTGTGTTTCTGAAAGCAAATGTGAAGGTGAACTTCAGAGATGGAGTGTGAGGAGGACTCATTAAAGCATTTCATATTCCAGACAAATCGCTTGCCGCACAGCCAAGTGTGGGGCTTGTCACTCCCCCGAGTGACAACAGGTGGAATCACTTCAGTAGCAACCATTTTCGCCTCTTTTCACAAGCAATAAGACCGTCCGTCACCAGCATTGTCTCTTTCGTTTGTTGAGAAGGGCTGGTTCTTTTAACCTGGATTTTCCCAGTGAGCGCAGCATGCTCTGAAATCAGAGGAGGAAAGAGCACTCTTGCTTTGTGACTTACTCATTCCCTCCACAGGTTGAGAGATTGACCGGAATCTCCACAGAAATGGCTTTATTAGGTCTCCCTTGCAATGTGCATTGGAGGTGTTGTAGTCCACAGTGTACCCATTGCAGTCTTGGGCACATTCCAGACTTCCTGATCCCTATACAGCTATCAAGTGGCTGATCAAAAGCTTAGGCTGGCCACCGGTGCTGGGGATAGGAAACGTCATTGCAGAGCTGCCCCGAGCACCCCCATTGCCTGCCTAGACTAAAGCTGTCTGCCAGAACTCTGTCCTGATCCTGTCCAGCTAGCCACACCATCAAAAAGAAAAATGTAGACCAGTGGAGGATGGCCAGTCAGAGTAACTGAGGCCAGTTTGTAACAAGGATATCTTGGCCTCGGTCAAGAGCAGAGGCTGTTGCAGACGATTCTGATTGGTGGGTGGAGTGGGCGGAGGGCAGCAAGGCCCCAGTTGCTGGTGCCTCCCCGTGTCCAGGCCCGCTGACAGCCCCCTCCCACACTTCTCTGCATGTGCCATTCCAGTGGATCAATAGCAATCATGAGGCAAGCGGAGAGTAAAAGCATTTGCACATGGGATGCACCCTGTCCTCCTGTGCTCTTGGAACCCTGCCATCAGGTGACACACCTGAGCTGGCCTGTGGGTGACAGCCAGCCAACTGCCAGGCAGATGAGGGAGGCCACCTGGGACTAGCCACTCCCAGTGGAGACTCACTGAGTGACACATCACAGGCACAAGCCTAAGCTCAGCCCAGGTCAGCCAAGCCAGCACCAGCCAAAGGACTGCCTGGCAGGATCATGAGCTCAGTTGAGTGGTGGATGTTTTAAAGCCCTAGGTTTTGGGGAGTTTGATACACAGCAGTACATAAGAGGTACAGCAGTGAGGACTCTATGTACGTCACAGAGCACCAGTTGTTTAATGTGTTCTTACACAGTAATCAGAGACAAGGATTCTTCTCTGTCGCCTGGCTCTCCAGCTCATCTCCCTTATTGTCAACCTCAGAACAGATGGTACTGTTGGTTAAATGTGTCCCCCAAAATTTATGTATTGGAAACTCAACCCCCATTGTGCCAGTGTTAAGAGGGTGGGAAATCTGTACTTACGGTATTCAAAAGGTGAGGCCTTTGAGAGGTGATTGGATCTCCAGGATTGCCCTTGTGAATGGATTGGTCCATTCATGGAGTAATGCATTGATGGTTTAACGGGTGTGGTTCTGATGGCTTTATGAGGAGAGTGAGTGAGGTTAGTTCTCTCACTCTTGTTCAGCCCATTTCTCTCACCATGTCACACCCTGCATTGCTTTAGGGAGTCACCATCAAAAAGGAGGCCATCACCAGACCCATCCCCTGGATGATGGACTCCCCAGCCTCCAAGACTGTAAGAAATAAATTTCATTTCTTTAGAATGACCCAGTTTCATGAATTCTGATATAAGCAACAGAATCAGATTAATGCGGATGAGGAAACTGAGGACTATACAGAGATCAGGTGCCTTTCCTGGCATTGCACAAGGAGTAACAGACTTAGGACTAATTCCAAATTCCTGGTCCTTTGCATTCTCCCTTCCTGCTAGCTAACTCTGTGCCTTTCAGAGAGAATCAGCTCTTGGCAGAAATGTGGAACAGGAGGCCCTTCTCCTTGTGGCCCTCTCTGCCCTTAGGCATTTCTGAGCATTTTGACCTGCTGGGGTTGGCAAGGGAGGAGGTGAACTTTCAATTGAATAGAAGATGATGCTGCGACATAACTGAAAAGGACCAGAACATTATGGGATGGAGCTGTGGTCAAGGGAAGGGGTGGTTGAACAGAAGGCAATGTTTGGGGGGGGGGGGAATGGTTTCCTGCACCTCGTGGAGGTCAAATTGTCCAGCAGCCCCTGGCAGCTCATCCAGCCCCTGCTCTCTCTAGTCTTCATACCTGTATCAGCCTCTCCCGGGTGGCCACCAGCTCCTCTTCTCCTCCAGAGTGCTTGTAGTACTGTACAAGGGGTCTTCTACAAAGTTTGTGGAAGGATTCATGTTGTCTTTTAATTTCATTTGCTCATGAACTTTTTTTTTTTTTTTGTCTTTTTTCGTGTCCGGCAACGGATCGCAACCCTCAGTGT
>NW_007727940.1:182961-185120 GCF_000696425.1 Galeopterus variegatus | reverse complement strand
CACTGTAGCAGTGCGCCACCGGGCCGGCCCAGCTCATGAACTTTTTGAAGTACCCTTGAAAGTCTCCTCCCCTAGGGCAGCTGGTGGATCTCGTCAAGGTGCTGGGAGGCCACAGGCCACCCACATGACAGACGCATCTTTGAGCAGGGGTCTCGTGGAGAAACCTGACCGTCACCCTCCTTCACTGTTGGATTCAGGATTTACAACAGGGAACCTCAGAAGCAGTAACCCAATCTCTGAGTGATTTTCAGTATTTGAAAATGCTTCACAGAATCAATACATGTCCCAGAAGTATGGCTGCAAATATAATGAAAGCATCAGGCATCTTTATTCTGGGTTAGAATTATGTTCATTCTCTGTGGTAATGGTGGTTCTTTTGTGAAGATTGCCTGAGATATGATATACATGTTTATGTGCGTGCGTGTGTGGGTGTTTGTGTGCGTGCGTGCGTGCGTGTGTGGGTGTTTGTGTGCGTGCGTGCGTGCGTGTGTGTGTGTATGAATTGCTACGTACTTGAGGTATGTTTTGGAGCCGAAATATTTTAAAATGTGGTAAAGGTAGTTAAAAAAAAAAAAATTGTCAAATCTCACCTGTTAGTGACTCTGTTGGTGGGACCCTCGGGCCTGTTTTTGCACCCCCTCCCCCAGAACCAGGGCCTTGCCTGGGACACACATCTGCAGACTCCTGGCCCAGCACTGGTCAGCAGGCAAAGGGAAGCAGAGAGCAGAGTATTTACCCAGTGCCAAAGGTCCCTGCTGTCACTCCATTGGGAAAACAGTCCTGGCTTACCGTGGGTGCTGAGGGGGAGGCCACAGTCATCCCTGGCCAGTCCCCTGGTCACTGTAGGGAGCACCCCTGGAAGATCCCTGGAGCACCACATCACTGAGAATACCACACCACGCGGAGCACTGAGCCATTTTGAGCACCAAGCCATGTTCTTGGGAATCTGATTTTATGGCAGAGCTATTTTTAATGTTTTAAAAAATATTTTAAACAGTAATATTTTATAGGATTGCACCCTGAGGCTTTATAGTGCAGGGCATGTTTTAAAAATTGACTAAATAAGTAAAATTCTGACATACTTGAGATGGGGGGAAGGCCCGACTGGCTGTACCTCCTAGTGAGATAGAATTTACAAAAATCTGTCCATGGGTTTGCTTTTGCTCCAGGGAGAACAAATGCATTTTTTAATTTAGCAACAAAAAAATAGCTTCACATTGGCAGGATCCAGTGTGTTTACTGATGACAGTCATTGTGTGCAAATTGTCACCCTTCTAACATAGAGCAATGTAAGGTTAAGATCAGGTTGTCTGGGCAGAAATGGTCCCATTTCTCTACAGAAAAACCCAAATTTGGAGGATCATTCAAAAGTAGCCAAAATTGGCTGGCTGGTTAACTCAGATGGTTAGAGTGAGNAAAAAAAACCCAGAAGTAACCAAAATTGCTCTGAAATAATTTGGAAAAGAATTATTTAGCTAAATAAGTGTTTTTAAAAAGGTATAATATGAAAACGGTGTACCAGCTAAAAGGTATTTCGGAGACCTTCAGGATTAAAGAAATTTGCTTTGATGGCTTTGAAAGATATTTCCATTTTTGTAGTAAGAGGCACTTTGTTCTGTTCTTCTGAAGTTTAGGCCACTTAAGTATTAAAGGTGCTGAACAGCACCTCACCGTCCTCCCACACTGAGAGCAGCGTCCCACGGGCGTGGTGTTGGGAGCCAGGCTCTGGAGTGTGGGATGGCAGGGCTGGGCGACTGGACCCAGGACAGGAGGCACTGTTCACCAAACACAGCTGTGCTCAGTGACACTCCACAGAAAATGAATTCTACAGATCACACAGTCCTGGGAATGCTGCACCCTTACGTCTCCTTCAGGAGGCACCTGATGCATATTAGTCCATTGAAAGCTCTGAGAAGTCCTGCAGTCGAGAGCTTATTTAACTTTTTTTCTTTAATGCATTATTTTCAAACTTATTTAGGCAAAGAATATCATTTTCCTTCTGGAATTTTCAGTATTTATCCTCCCCCCAAAATATCAAATCTCAATTTTGTAATTATACTAAATGCAACCAGCAGCAGTTTTGCATTTTTCGCTCGTTTACACATTTGTGTGTGAAAACTTTCATCTCTACACGGTCGTGGTTCTCTGAATTGAGGCAT
>NW_007727940.1:149033-181488 GCF_000696425.1 Galeopterus variegatus | reverse complement strand
ATTCCAGGGGTGAGCAAGGTGGTGACAGTGGACGTGAAAGGAAACTGGCAGCGCTGGCTAAAGGTGCGGGACCTCACAAAAGGAGTGACCTATTTCTTCCGTGTCCAAGCACGGACCATTACCTACGGGCCCGAGCTCCAAGCCAATGTCACAGCTGGGCCAGCAGAGGGTAAGTAGAGCTCCACGGCAGACAGCTCGGTGTCAGCTGCAACTTAAGCCTCTCACCTCTTGCTCCACTGAGTTGGGGATTTGTCTACACTCATGGCAAGGCAGGATTGGTCAACTCAGAGCTGACATAAACTTGGGAATGTTTTAGCAATAGGAAAGTCTTCAAAAGGACATATTAATGTGAACTTCTGCAGGTGGACTTCTTACATATAGATGAGCAAATTCTTAGGTGTTAAGTGTGTAAAAGGTTGGTTTGTTTTCTAGGAAATAAAACAAGAGAAAATAAGTGCATTCAATTTTTGGAATAAAATAAACAAGAAAATAGAAAAGTTTTCACATGTCATGAAGAACCATGTCACCTCCCACTTAGCAAACTGCTTTGGCCTTTGTTTAAACATTTATTAGGGCATGGGCAGCAGAATCAATGATTAGGGAGAGCCGTTGAGTCCCGGGCACGGTGCTGGGCACTTTGCACATGTCATCTCTTTCAGTCCTCTGACAGCCTCCCAGTTTTAAGATGAAAAACCATGCTGAGTGAGCTTAAGTAAACTGCCCAAAGAACTAGAAACCCAGACAGATCTGACTCCACGCTGAGGGATGACGAATCCCCCCAAGTGCCAATATCTACCCTCCCTTTTCTTTTTTCTCCCACAGGGTCCCCGGGTTCCCCTAGAGATGTCTTGGTCACCAAATCTGCCTCTGAACTGACCCTGCAGTGGACTGAGGGAAATGCTGGCACCGCCCCCACCACGGGCTACATCATAGAGGCCAGGCCCTCAGGTAGGGGTGGTGGGGCCTTCTAGGCTGCCTGGTGCCTTGCCCACCTGCTCCAGCTGCCAGAAACAGGTGCTGCCCAGGAAATGTCTAAGCCAAGCTGAAAGCAACGTTTCTAGGAGTCTCAGTGTCAGAGCCCTTTCGCCTCTCCTTTCAGCATTTCCTCTACAATGCTGAAACAAAGAGGGCGGTTTTGTTGAAAGCAGAGGTTCATTTCCCACTCTCCTCCTTTCAACTTTCATAATCACAGCTGTGCTGTTAACCCTACGGGCATTCGATTCGTGATGTTTTAGCCACATGACACTTACTTAGGAGGATGATAACTGTCATTCTCAGAAACAGGTAGATGAGAACTTAGGGACACTTAAAGACAATTTCAGATCATCAATAAGATCCAAGAGTGTTTTCAGGGACTCGTCTCAGGGTTCTAAACGTTTGCAGCGTGTACGGAATCATGCTCATTTCTGATGATTATGAATATTCTTGTTAATAGTGAATCTGACGCATCATTTGCTTCATCCTTTAGGCTTCCGAAAATGAGGTCTAAGATCCGTCCCCTATGCTGTTCACCCAAAGGATGTTTTTCACCCTTCCTTCCATTTGACTTTAATAACCAAGGATGGACATTATTGGAAATGATTTCTGATAGGTTGAGTCGATATTACTGCTTGGAGCTAGACAGGATTACCAAATGTAGAGAACACAGAGCAGCTTCATACAACCTTCAGAGGGTGCACAGTTAACCATGAATATCTGAGCATGAAAATATGTGATGTGCCAGAGATGCGTGCAGGAAGCAAACCATCAAATTCTTCCCACCAGATGGACCACGGTGCTAGGAATCATTTTAGTTTAATATTTAAAGTGGCTTTTAGACCAAGAGGAAAGATCCCCAAAATTACACCCATCACTGTGTCAGAGACATTTCTTCCCTCCTCCTCCACCAAATTGCTTTTAAAAGATGATTAGTTAGAATATCTGAGCATGAAAATATGTGATGTGCCAGAGATGCGTGCAGGAAGCAAACCATCAAATCCTGCCCACCAGATGGACCATGGTGCTAGGAATCATTTTAGTTTAATATTTAAAGTGGCTTTTAGACCAAGACGAAAGATCCCCAAAATTACACCCATCACTGTGTCAGAGACATTTCTTCCCTTCTCCTCCACCAAATTGCTTTTAAAAGATGATTAGTTAGAAGCGCCTTCCAGAAATTTCTAAGGAGAAACCTAGTACATAAGACCTAGAAAAAATTCTACTTAAAGGCAATATGAAAAATTATTTGGCTCAAGAACTCAAAAATTCAGGCTTATTGGCCTGGGAGATCCTGAAAGTATCTGTTGAGCAAGGCATTTGGCTTGTTCTAGAAACGGAGGATCCTAAATCAATGAAGGATCTGAACTTGGCAGGGCCTTCTGTGGTCACTGGGCATCCCCCAGACCTCTGAAAGCCAATGGCTCCTAGCATAGCCAACCTGCTCTCTCCTGATGATATTTGATTCTAGAGCACTGTCAAGAGACTGACAAGAACTGTGAATAAAAGGTCCTAGTGAGGTCTGGACCCAAATTGAGGGGTTGGGGGCTAAGGGAGAGCAGGCCAGTGGTGTGGAGCCGCATCATATAGGAAAACAATCTAAACATTTTTCTCTCCAAGCCTAGGGAGAGCATTTATTACAAAGGTTACTTTGTTAACTTTTCCAGCTCACCAAGGGATTCATGGATAGAATTCAGGAGATCCATGAATGTGGATGGGAAAAACATACATTTTTATTTTCACTAAACTCTAGCTGAAATTTAGCACTTCCTTCCATTATGAATGTAGGTATATTCGTTTGCTAGAGCTGCCATAACAGACTACCACAAACTGTGTGGCTTAAGCAAATGAAATTTTTTGTGTCGTACTTCTGGAGGCTGGAAGCCCAAGATCAAGGTGTCAGCAGGGCTGATTCCTTCTGGGGACTTTGAGGGAGAAGCTGTTCCATGCCTCTCCCCTGGCTTCTGGTGGTTACTGACAATTCTTGGTGTTCCTTGGCTTATAGATGCACCACCCCAACCTCTGCCTTTATCTTCACATGGCATTCCCACTGTGTGTATGTTTGTGTCCAGATTTCCCTTTTATAAGGACACTAGTCATATTGGATTAGAGCCCACCAAATCCAGTATGACCTCAACTAATTATGTCTGCAATGAGCCTATTTCCAAATAAGGTCATTCTGAGGTATTGGGGGTTCAGACTTAGACATATAAATTTGCAGTGGGGGACAGAGGGGCATGATTCAACCCATAATAGTAGACAAGAAACCACACAAGTAGGACCTGTGCCATTGTAAGCAATAGAAACCACAGATACTTTTCATATGACATTCCAGCTGTTGCAGATATTTTCCAATATCATTTATACTGGTCATTGCTTTAAAATTATGTCATTTGTAGACTCTCTGCTAGACCTTGTCATCTAACAAGTTTATGCAGAAGCATAGACTTCAACAGCAGTCACAAGTAACCTAAATTCAACCCTTTCCACACATCTTCCAAAGAACCACGTAGCTAAATAAGGAGTGCAAAGAAAACTACCCATGATCCACGACTCCAGCATTACCAGGAGACAGATGTTACTGAGAACTTCCAATTGCCTCGAAGTAACTGTAAGCATTATCAATGTAATTGGCTTCCTTCTAATTTTACTTTATGCATCTAAAACCATTCTGAGAAAATGTCCTTAGAGTCAACAGATTGCCGAAGGGCCCCATGGCCCCAAGAACAGATTAAGATGCCTGCACTAGAAAACCACAGAAGAGTCTTGCTAAGTAATTGCCTTCTACCTGAATGCCTGCCTCCCTAACTAGAAGTTAAGAATCCCAGTGGACATGTGGCTATAAAAGGGCTACAAGAGGAAATGTTCTGTGTCTTGGCTTGATCACTGCCAATATCCCGGTTGTGATTTTGTGTACAGTTTTGCAAGATATTCCCAATGGGTGGATACATGGGCTCCCTCTGCATTATTTTTTTACAACTGCATGGGACTCTACAAATATGTCAAAATAAAAAATTTAATTTAAAATAATAATTTTTAAAAGCCATGGATGGTGTCACTCCGTTTAGTTGAATGAGCCAGTGTGTCTTTGAAACGAGCACTGTCACGTCAGAAATCAGCCTGTGCGGAATGTAACACACCCCCCGCCAGAAATGGGGCCTGGGCTTAGCATCTCAACACTAGTGAACTCATTTTGGCACTTCCAAAAATGATAAGGTATTGATTCTCAGGCTTGCCTGGAGAGCCATTTAATTTCTCCTCAGGTTATCATATGCTCATCCATCCACCCTAATGAAGGAAACAGGATGCCTGTTGGTCAGAGGTGCAACTTCAGGGAATCTGGAAGGCAGTGTGAATAAGAACTAATTGGCTTGTTGGCTCGGGCTTCACACTGAGCCCCATGCCTCGGAGGGGCTTGCCCAAACGTGTAGAAGCCTTCTGAAGTCAGCTGGAGGCCTGAGCTCAGCAGGGATGGTGCCAGAATGTGGAAACTGACCCACAGAGGGGTACTAAGACATGGCAAGAGACTGACCTGGAAGACGCTGTCTTTTTCAATGAGCGCTAAAGATTTTCCTTTCACTTCCATTTTGCTACTGGACATTCAAAAGCAGGTTGCCAACGATTTCCCCTTTCAGATCATTAACTGAACTGGAGCAGGCTGCTGGACCTGTGGTCTTTCACTGAAAGTTGAGAAGACGCCCCCTCCCTTCTGCAACTAAGGCCTGCAGCAACTCATAGTGAGATGAAACACTTTTATGGATTGTCAATATTTAAACACCTTGCCGGTACCTGAGGGCTTTGGATCTCAGCTGTCATCCATTACAGGCCTCATTACACAAAACATTAAATGCTGTATCATCTCATTTTCTCCACCGAAGCTCTCTGGCAAGACGTTCTCCAAGCAGGGGAGGGATTTGCTGAAGGTACTATGGACCTGCTTTTTCTTAGGAGGGCCTCGTCTGGGAAGACTAAGGCATGTCATGTTGGGTGGCCCCTGTGGCCAGGCAGTCTGCTCAGTCTAACGTCTCCCCATCCAGCCACATCTCTGTCTTTCCTGGGGGGACCATAAGCTCATCAGCATTGTGGCTGCTGCCAAGAGGTGGCCAGCAGGCTCAGGCCACCCAGGCAGATGGCAGCGCAGCCTCTTGCTCTTCTGTCTGCATCCTCACTTTAACCTCTGCGAATTCTACCGAAGAGCCTCCGTTGCTGCCATAATGTGAAGATACAGAATTGAACAGCAGCTAATGAAATTAGCATCGGGTTAGAACATAGATCCGCTCTTATTCTGGGAGAGGGGGGTCTGTGAGTGTGCGCACAAGGACATTGTCGTCAGCTTCCACCAGGATGGCCTGGCCAACACATTCATTTTTCTGGTTGTGCATAAGTTTCCTCTGAATCAATGTAGCAAAGCTCCCTGGAAGGCAGTGGAAACTATGCAGTGGGCATATGCAGATGATTTATTTACACAAATTATTCTAAGGCATTTTACTATGTAGATCATGAAACCTAATTTACATATTTACACAATAGACTGGAATGGCACTAAAGGAACTATAAATATATTTTCCTCTGCAAAGCAGCCGTGAAATACACATTTAGGATGTACCCAGTGCAGGCAGGCATTGTATCGCTTTCTCACAAATAATGCAGATAGCCCCAGATGAGGGCCGGTTAGGTGGAGGACGGTCCCTCAGCCCTGATGGGACACTCCCCAGCCAGAGGCTTGAGCCACTTTCCATTTTTCCATTTCCCTCCCCATGCATTTTGTTCATTTTTAGTCATTGGGGACAGGAGTTTTCCATTGAACAAAGAAGAAAATCAGTATTTTTCCAGAGGCTTCTCATCCATGGAAGTTCCCAAGTCAGCACATTTAGCAAGAGGGCTGCGCCGCCACTCTGACTCGTGCCGCTGGCGCTTGTTCACTTCCCGTCTGTCTCATAACTATGTGTGTTGACAGCCTGTCAGCCTTCGCTTCCCATTTCTTTCTGGGGTCAGTCTCCATCACAGGCCATCTTCGAGTTTAGGCATGCACCTCATTTTTCCCCTGCCTTGAACAAGGATCAGACGAAAGGTAATTTTTTTTTAATCAGATGTATTTAGCCTCGTGTTTAAGCCCCACCTGTTTCAGTTAAATTTCTAACCTAGATTGGCCATTTATCCAAAGAGAAATGGCAGTGTTTAAGAAATAAATAACTGACAGGCTTCCATTTGCTCAGAGCTGCAGGCTGACAGTCAAGTTGTAGCTTGTGTGAGTTAGTGGAACCAGAAATCACGGGCGCTGAATGACAGTTTCATTCAGCATGGAGACCCTGTTTAATTGTCTGTGAAATCAAGCTTTTGTATTGGCATGGCGTCTGCCCTAATACCTGCAGCACACAGCTCAGTTCTGGGCGTTGGAGGAATAAATTGAGCGACGCAGCCTCGGACATGCTGCACTAGGCTCTGTCTCAATTCAGAAAAGAGGTGATCATGTTTCCAGGTTTATTGGGATATTGTCTGTGAACAGATGTGCCTCCTACCTTTTGGGTGGGGGAGACATTGGCACTGAAAGATAAAAGCTGACTCATTCCACCCGCTAGAAACAAGTATGCTCTGCGGTAGCAAAGCCTATTTATACTGGAAAAGATTTCTTTTTTCAGAGATCTTCAATATTAGCCGCTTTCCTTGTTTCAGTAGACAAATAATGCAATGAAGGAAGCAAAGACAAATATTCTTTAGAGAAAAACCACCCAGCTGAGGAGCGGAACATGTGTGTGTTGATTCTCACTCATCTCTCCTTCTGAGGTTGATGGAACTTCAGGTTGGTGATGACGGTATGGATTACTTAGGAAAATTCTGTAAAGTTTCTTTCTCGATGGTTTCCCTGCTTTCTTAGTGGTGTTTTCCGAGTGTTTCAGTTACAAAAGTCCTGGAAGGTGTAATTCCAGGTGGCCAGGAAGGTAAGGGTGGGCCCAGCAGACAGATGTGATTCGAGCTCGTGCCCTGTCATGGACCCACCCCTTCCCCAGACATGAAGAGTGATCCAGCCTAGAGGTAAACTTTATCCCAGGAAGTTCAAAGCCCTGGCCCCAGCAAGTGGATTGGTGCCAGGATCAATCATTCCAGGGATCAGTCTGGGGGTTAATCATCCGGGGATCAATCATCTGGAGATATGTCATCTGGGAATGTGGCTTTGAAAGGGTCATGACTGTTCTTTTCCAGCCAGTCATAGGTTTTCCCGTGGTGGTAACGTAGCAGCTCACTCAGTAGAGAAGTAAAGCCAGGCTGGGGTCCCTGGAATATCCAGTGGGGCAAGCCTCACCTGATGATTAAAAACTGGCTGAATTGTGGGCCCAGAATTGCCTTTTAAAAAGTACAAAGCCCAGCTGTCCTCTCAAGTGTTGACTGAGATGGAAATCTAACTCACCTGATGATTAAAAACTGGCTGAATTGTGGGCCCAGAATTGCCTTTTAAAAAGTACAAGGCCCAGCTGTCCTCTCAAGTGTTGACTGAGATGGAAATCTAAGCACTGGAGATCATCCTGGTACATGGAAAATCAGTTGCACAAATCTCATTATTGCTAATAGTTCTGTGATGTTATTTTTTCCCCTAATTTGTGGAGAAACTTTTCTCCATCATTGATTTATTGAGATACTTAACATAATACAAATGAGAAAAACAATTCACAGTTGAGACAACAGAGTGGACAATAGCTGCCAATTTTTTTCTTACTCATGATCATGGTGTAAATATTAGTAAGGATAAATAACCCAGTGAATTATAACTGGCATATAAAAGAGATACTTAACATAATACAAATGAGAAAAACAATTCACAGTTGAGACAACAGAGTGGACAACAGCTGCCAATTTTTTTCTTACTCATGATCATGGTGTAAATATTAGTAAGGATAAATAACCCAGTGAATTATAACTGGCATATAAAGTGCTGAATATGCTAATTTTGGAAAGGCAGAATTAAGCAGAATAAAAATATGAACATGTTCTTCTGTTAATTCAGAAGGAAATTCCCATGTTATGACATCTCCCCCTCAACATTTTTGAGCGTAAATGGATTGCTAAATAAATCGTTCTGTGTTGAGATTCTGTACAAATATTTTTAAATGTTTTTATAAAAAATGCACACAATTCCTGGAGCTATGACAGAGTGCTAAAATAAAATGTGGACTTTAGGTGATGGTAGAGGAAGGGGAAATCAACTTTTTTCCTCAGTAACAAGAAAGCATTACAGAAACACTGTTGAAAAAGACATCCAGAAAACCCGCTCCAGAGGTGTGAACCTCAGAACAGTCTGAAAAAAATCTTTCACACTCTTAGTCGCTTAGTTTCAATGGTTTTAATCAACTCTTATAAGCTTATAAGTGTCTGTATTTTTGCCTTCAGTCTCTTTTACAGCAGCATAAAATTATCTGTCTTTTTAGAGGAAAAACATTTCACAATTCATTCAACATTTAAAGCCCTTAGTAGTAACTTGATCATGTAAGCACTAAATAAAACTGTGGACAGTTATTATTACTGAAAGCCTGTTTGTGCTAGGCTCTGAGAAAGGCCACAGGACACAAGAATGGATGGATGGATGGATGGATGGATGGATGGATGGATGGATGGATGGATGGATGGATGGATGGATGGATGGATGGATGGATGGATGGATGGATGGATGGATGGATGGATGGATGGATGGATGGATGGATGGATGGATGGATGGATGGATGGATGGATGGATGGATGGATGGATGGATGGATGGATGGATGGATGGATGGATGGATGGATGGATGGATGGATGGATGGATGGATGGATGGATGGATGGATGGATGGATGGATGGATGGATGGATGGATGGATGGATGGATGGATGGATGGATGGATGGATGGATGGATGGATGGATGGATGGATGGATGGATGGATGGATGGATGGATGGATGGATGGATGGATGGATGGATGGATGGATGGATGGATGGATGGATGGATGGATGGATGGATGGATGGATGGATGGATGGATGGATGGATGGATGGATGGATGGATGGATGGATGGATGGATGGATGGATGGATGGATGGATGGATGGATGGATGGATGGATGGATGGATGGATGGATGGATGGATGGATGGATGGATGGATGGATGGATGGATGGATGGATGGATGGATGGATGGATGGATGGATGGATGTGGATGGATGGATGGATGGATGGATGGATGGATGGATGGATGGATGGATGGATGGATGATGCCAACAGATATCTATTGAACTTTTGACAAATTCGGGATCCTGATGGTTTGCAGGTAAATGTGATGATGTGCTCTGGAAGCCCATTGGCGGAAGCAGCCAGCCCTTCCTGGAGTGTGGGATGGGGTCCAAGGTTGGCCATGGAAGGATGAGACTGTAGGGTAAAGCGTCCTTGCTGATTTTCTTCCACCCCCTGCCTGCAGACTGTAGGTAGCTCATTGAGAACAGAAATCTCATCTGATTCCCTGATGGGTAGAACAGGGCCTGACCGAAGAGGGCACTTAAGTGTTTATGGATGACTGAGAGGGGGTAACGGGGGCTTTCCAGGCAGAGGGAGTGGCCTGTGCAGAGTAAATGTGTACACACACTGAGTGTTCCTATGCAAAACTCATATGCAAGACTACAAATCACATACAACCGTCATTCCTTGTGTAGACCTCAGTACTGTAGGAGGAAAATAAAAGGCTTAAGCTATGGCTTGCCGTTTTGACATTATTAGTGGTAATGGGTATCTGGCGAGAAATGACTATAAATGTGAATATTTAGAAATAATCATTGTACTATCTTTCTTGCCTGTAAAGAGGTTTATACTTCTAAAATCTCATTCACATCTATTTCTTCATGAATCCATGACTATAGGGACTTAATACAAACTCTAAGTCCTCTGCAAATACAGATTGGTACAGTAGCAATTTTCTTCCTGTTTACTGTTGGGCTAGTCCATTTGAGCATGTCTGGTGTTTTGTGGTGTTGTAAGGTTGGTTTCCAGATCACCCTCAGCACCCCATAAAGCTGTCAGCATGTGTACATACATATTCGAACGGTGTTTTCCTCACAGATCTCCTGCTTTTTAAAAGATCATATACATGTGCCTATAAAAGAACAAATAATTAATAAAGGGTTGCTCAGATGAACATTCTGAGCTCTGATCCCACTTTTGCCAAATGACCTCCTCAGAGATTGGATTTATATTTTATTGTACAAACACTGATGTAGTGCTTACTATGTGTGAGGCACTGTTCTAAGCGCTTTATAAATATTAACTTATTTAATCCTTGAAACAAACCTAGGATGTAGATGCCTTTGTTATCACCATTCTAGAGATAAGGCACAGAGAGGTTAAGTAGTCTGCCTGAGGTCACACAGCTAATTGGTGGGGTCATGCTTTGCATCAACGCTGTTTAGCTCCAGACTCTGTCCTTTTAGCCACAAGGCTGTGGTGACTTTGATTTCTTTGATGATGGATTTCATTGATCATATTTCTTTTTTTCTGTTGGTAGATGCCGCAGAACCAAACCATTTACTTCTTCCTTCCCCTCTGTCTAAGATTTTTCTGGCTGTTATTTCAATTTTATTCATGTTTTTCCTGTATGTCAGGGTTTAAATAAATTCAATATTTTTTTTTTACTGTGGTAAAATATAAATAACATAAAATTTACCATGTTAAGCACTTTTAAGTGCACAGTTCAGTGACGTTAAGTCCATTCACATTGCTGTGCAGCCATCACCAGCATCCAGCTCCAGAATTCTTTTCAACTTGCAAAACTAAAATTCCATGTCCATTAAACAGTAACTCCCCACTTCCGTTCTCCCAGCGCCTGGAAACTACCATTCTGTTTCTGTGTCTGTGAGTCTGACTACTCTAGACACCTCATATAAGTGAAATCATACAGTATTTGTCCTTTTGCGACTGGCTTATTTCACGTAGTGTAATGTCCTCAAGGTTCACCCATGTGGTAGAACATGTCAGAATTTTGAAGGCTGAATAGTATCCCATTGTATGGATAGACCTCATTTTGTTTATCCATTCATTTGTCCAGGGACACTTGGGTTGTCTTGACCTTTTGACTATTGTGAATAATGCTGCTATGAACATGGGTGTACAAGTATCTGTTCAAAATTCAACATATTTTTTAAAATTTATACTTGTATTGGTAGCACCTGAGCTAGAGATTAAAAAACTGCTGATCTTAGGGCAGGTTTGATGCTGAAGCCACTCCAAAGGATGCTCAAAATCGAGGGTAGCACTTTGCATGGTTTGGGAGGTTGCCATTAAGTCAGAAACTCCATGTCATATAATTGGGGTGAGCTAAAGGAGCCCTGGCAGGGTTGTCATGGAGTATGTGTAGATCCCACAATTCCAGCACTTCCACATCCACTGCCATCCAAGCACTTTTACTGTAAATAAGAACACGGCGCGGGGTAGATGTTTTAAAGCTGAAATCAGGGCACTGCTGTTACTGCCCACCACTGTGTGGTGGTCACGTCAGCGTCACCCCAAAGTTGGCATCCAGTTGGTAAAAGAAGCTGTTTAAAGTTTTCCCTTTGACCCATTGGCTGGATTGTTGTTTCCAATTAGCATGCAGGTGGGACACACCAGGCTCACTAAAGGACACAGAACTATGTTTGGTGTTTTCAGGGACCAGCTAGTGACCGGTGGGGTGGCCAGGGTGGGAGTTGTGGGTAGGCCAGGGAGGTGGGATCACGGGATTAGGAACGGGTGTGCACACAGTGAGCTGGGAAAGCGGCAAGCCAGAAGGGAACACTAAAGGACACAGAACTATGTTTGGTGTTTTCAGGGACCAGCTAGTGACCGGTGGGGTGGGCAGGGTGGGAGTTGTGGGTAGGCCAGGGAGGTGGGATCACGGGATTAGGAACGGGTGTGCACACAGTGAGCTGGGAAAGCGGCAAGCCAGAGGGGGGCCAGAAATCCTAAAGATGGGATCAAATCAGAAACCAGAGGGGAGGGCGGAGAATCTGATGGGAACATAATAGGGATGAGGGGAATGTTCAGGAAAATGCCACTCCCCAGCTTGCAACTTTAGCAGAATCTGTCAGTGAGGGAGAGAACTTGTCCCCCTCCCTTTCCCCTGCGTCACCCACACCGGCCTCTGACATTCCCATAGGATGCCCTCGTCTGAGGCAGCTCTGAGCTGACCTGCTGGGCAGCTGGGGTGTCTGAATGCACGGGGCTCCTATCGGGAAGAAAAGCCACCCTAACCTCTGCTCTCCTTTCATCATCCCTCCTGCAGATGAAGGCTTATGGGACATGTTTGTGAAGGACATTCCCCGGAGTGCCACATCCTACACCGTCAGCCTGGAAAAGCTCCGGCAAGGAGTGACCTATGAATTCCGGGTGGTGGCTGTAAACGAGGTGGGCTACGGAGAGCCCAGCAGCCCCTCCACAGCGGTGTCAGGTAGGGCTCCTTCTAGGGGGATGTCTCAGGGGAGGAGGCCTCTTTTCTTCTGAAGGAAGGGAGGATGAAGAGGAACCATTAGCAAAAAGAAAGAGGACACACACCTTGCTTCTTTAGAACTCTCCAACTTAGTCAAGGGGCCTGCCTAGAGAAAGTGCCCATGGAGAGAATGGTGTTTGTCCCCCGCACCTCCCTAGTACCACCAGTGCTCCTGGGCAGCTGCCTGCCTGACAGCCCTGGGGGGCCAGCTCTTCTCTAGCAGGATCCCAGGCCCCAGAGCTGTCACCAGCACCACCAGTAAGGCTCCCTAATTGACTAAGCGTTTGAGAAGATTTCCCCACCACACTGTGCTCAAATGATTCTTAATTTGTTTCTTCATATATATATATTTTTAAATTGGAGTTATATGCAGGAGTCAGTGTGGTTGGCTTGGGCTAAGCTGTGTCCCTCTGGGGCAAAGGCAGTCCTAAGCAAAGCAGAGCCTTGGGTCCCCATGTTGGCTGACACATCTTTAATGGAGAGCAGTGTGTAGATTTGGAAATGCAAATATGGCCCCAGCAGTCACTGGGGAGCGTTAGCACTCGATATGAGGCTGGCTTTTATTGGGGCCTTCCTGAGAGGCAGTGGAGGGGCCCAGGAGCTGTTACTGCTCGGGGTCCAGGGTGAGCTGGTGCCAGTTGCCATCCCTGTAGATGGATTACATGTGGAGGCACCAGCCCCACTGCTTGGGCTTGGAGAAGGCCAAGCCCAGGTTTCATTTCCTGGAGCTCACATGTTAGTGAGGTGACAGATGTGTCCCTGGTCACCAGTGATGTGGCAAGGGGTGTGACACATAGGGAGAAAGTTCCCTCGCCTGGGGGGACCAGAAAGGTGCAGGGGGCGTAGCCATAGGAGGAAAAGAAATCCTGGGAGGAGGCAGAGAGAGCCACAGAGATGAAGTCCTGGTCATAGGAAGAGCCCGGCGCAGGGCACAAGGCCAGTCATGTGGCCTGGACTAATCACGTGGGACCCTATGCCTGCAAGGAATGGGCTTCAGCTCTGGCTGCACCTTAGGGTCACTTGGGAATGTTAAGAAAATACCCTCACTGGGACCCTACCCCAGACATTGATTTCAGTGGCTGGGGCAGGGGTCTAGGGATTATTATTTTTTAACCCCACAGTGATTCTAATGTGCAGCTGCGTTCGTGAGCCACTTTTTTTGTGTGTGTTTGGCTGATCACAGGGATTGAACCCTGGACCTTGGTGTGATCAGTACCACACTCTAACCAACTGAGCTAACCGGCCAGCCTGCGAGCCACATTTAAGTGAGGGGTGGGTTGGAGGACGACCACAGGAAGGTATTTGAGAAAAGGGAGCTGACGGCAGCAAGCAGAGGCAGAAGGAATTTCAGGAGGGGCAGGCAGAGTCTAGGCCAGAAACCGTGAGAGGCGGAGCCAGCCAAGGTCTGACTCCATCTGTTTTCTTCCTTACAGTCAAGAAAAATGTTTCATTTCTCCTGCATTTAGATGTGCTTAAGCTACTGGTAGCATTTGTCTACTTTGAAAACAGTCTTCATCCTTTCTTTGCCATGGGTTTGGAAGAAAGATAGGGTCTGTGTGTGAGCTCAGGGGCCCTAACCTCTGACCCCTGGTCTAGGAGCACACTTGAATTCCAGGGCCACTCAGTGAGACGGGCCTTCAAGGAAGGGACTCAGAGAACTCCTAGATTTTTTAATGAGTAAGATTTAAAAAATCAAAAATTTCTCATTTCCTTTATTTTTATCATGAAAATTTTAAACATGCTCCAAGGTAGAGAAAATAGAATAAGGAACCCCCAGGACCCCTTGCCCTAATTCGATAATTCAAGATTTGCCTCACTTGGTTCATCTATGAAAAACTGATATAAAGCAATTCCAAATACAATCCACACACACATGCATGACTGATAGCAAAGGCTGGTCCCTTCCATGGAACACGGCCCTGCACCCTTCTTCATGAGGCATGTGGCTGGAACGTTTCTCTGAAATTCTACTGCATCCAACGCTGGCCTTGGCTGCCAGCTGGACTGCAGTCAGCTTATTGCATCCTTCTGAGAAGCCAGCAACTGTCACCTGCTGGCATCACTTATGGATCCAGGCTGCGCGGCACTGGGGATATCCTGCCCTAGCAGGAGCATCCTGCAGAACAGCCCAAGCCTTTCTTTCCTGTCAGGTGCTAGAGCCAGGCCCACCCTGGGTCACTTAAGGGTGGTCAGTTTGGGATTTACCGGACTCGTTATATGGAGTATTTAATGTACAGCCTGAAAACTCACTTGCATTTTTTGGATTCAAAATACTGTCATCTCCTAAGAAACCCTGCGGTGTTACATTATCTAAAGTCAATTTCCTCTTTTATTCCCAGTGTGCATGCATTTTTTATTTATTCAGTGAGATATTTAACTTAAGGTAGATGTGTTTTCTGTGGGTTTTGGCAGCTGGGAGGCAGACCTTGAGCTTTGCCTGTAAGGAGCTGCATGTTCTCGGGCTTCAGAACCAGCTTCCCTGCAGAGAGGCACATGGGAGGTGCTGAATGAGACCCCAGGCCATCCAGCACCCACAGAAAAACAACTTCCCAATTTTCTGTTTTTAGTAAACAGAATGAGACATAAGGAAGCAGAGTATCCTTCTTCAAAGCAGCTTTTAAATGAAACCTTTTCTATTCATTTCTCAAAAGCATATCTGAAGATGGGGCAACTAGTTCAACTCAGTTTTGCTGGAGGCACAAAATAAATGAAACACAGCCCCAGGCTTCGGGGGCTGATGATCTGGGAGGAGGCCAACAGGTAGACAAATACACCCAGTGAGTGCTTGTGACCATCACAAGAGGTTTCTGTACAGGGACGGACAGGATCTAGGGCTTGGCGTGAACAGAGGTCAGACCATGGGGGCTTCATGGGCTCAGACTTTACCCTGTATCTTCCGGGGAGCCACTCAAGGACCTTAGGAGGCACGACTGATTTCCTTCTCAGAAAGATATGATGATTATAAAGGATGGGTTTGAGTAAGACAGGAAGAGGCAAAACATTGGGACATGGTGGCACAGGTGAGAGGTGGTGATGGAGAAGGCTAGGGGACTCCGGCTGGCCGTCTCGGAGCAGAGTGTGAGCACGGAGAGGAAGCCCAGGCACTTCGTGCTCCTCTGTCACTTTAACCCAGGCAGTGTTTTTAACAGATGAAATTAGGAAGAAATAAACATGAAGGGTAGTTTTGAGGGGCAAGTTCAGAGCAAGGGCAAGAATTGAGATGTCTCCAGGGAAGAGGGTAGCCTGAGGGACAGAGGAGCTCTGAGCCTGATTCCATAGAAAGGGTGGGAAAGTGCTGCTGCTTAATCCCCAAAGCCTGCTGAGGAACTGAGGCTGCCTGAGCCTCGTCCCAGGGACAAGAGTCCACCAGCCTGCGATAACCCAGATGCACAGCGGTCCCACCTCACCTGTAACCCGGGGTCATCCATCACGTCCATCCTCCCCAGCCACCTTGGGAACCCCACAACCCTGGTTCATGGGGAGATGGCTGTATCTGGAGTTTCTGCCACACATCACTGTGTATCCGTGTCTTTTCTTCAGCTCAAGTGGAAGCCCCGTTCTATGAGGAGTGGTGGTTCCTCCTGGTGATGGCGCTCTCGAGCCTGATCATCATCCTGCTGGTGGTGTTTACTCTGGTCTTGCATGGACAAAATAAGAAATACAAGAACTGCGGCACAGGTATGCTGTCTGCCTTCATTTTTCCATTTCCCAAAGTGCCCTCGGCATCCTTGAGCTAACACTTTCACGTTTGCTTTTCCTTCCTGGGTCACCTGTGCCAACATCTGCTTTTCATTTCCTTTGCCAATAGGTGTAAGGTAGATGCCACAGTTTTCTTTCTGGAGGCAGCAAGTTATAGTGAAACAAGAGCTCTGGACCTCAGTGACCCAGATTCTAGACCTGGCTGCCCGCAGGTTCACCCTGGTTCTTGGATAGGGCATTGGAGTCATTTGGGACTCTCTGAGTCTGTTTCCTCCTCTGCTCCATAGCTCAAGTGCAATAGTATTTTGTAATACAATTAGGAAGTATAAAGCCTTAAAGAGAAGAAATACTGTACTACTCAGTGTTATGAAAATAACGAACTGGGGCACATCTCAGGTATTTTGGTGTGCTCATGGAGTGTTACAGAAATGTTGTCATGGTACAGCCCTTCCCACGTGCTGGAGTTCGCACCTTGCCTTCCAGCCCACCATCCAGCTCTGAGCCCTCTGAGGGCCAGTTCACTGTTGTGTTCCCAGCACAAGCTCCACACCTGGCACAGAATAGGTGCTCAGTCAGTAAATGTTTGTTGCTGAATGAATCACCATTGTTAGAGAAATGGACAAATGGACCCAAAGCCAGCCACAAGAAAACACATGCAGTACAACCCCATTTATATGAAGGTCAAGAACCACCGAAATGAGTGGGTGTTTCTAGAAGGCAGAATTGTGGTGATCTCTTGGTGGAGAGGCATAAACAGGAGGGTGTGTGAGGGAGCTTTGCGGGTGCTGAAAATGCTCTATATGCTTCAATGAGGGCGCCGGTTACACACATAATGAGAAGACATCATGCCCCACAACGCTTGAGATTAGCGAACTTTGTGTATTTCAGTGGCATCAACGTTAAAAACGTTCTCGTAATTACCAGCGGACAACTTCTTTGCATAACCAGAATATAACTGAGCTCTAGAAAGCAGCCTGTTTTAATCCCACGCGGCAGCCACCAGAGCTGTCACTGAGTGCAGGATGTGGGCAGTTCTGATGTCACCACACTGCTGGACTGGCCTCTTTCTCAGCTCGGCTCTGTCATGGGAGGTTTTCCCATCAGCTTTCCTGGCAGCTCCCTGATGAGGTCCTGTAGGAGAAGAGCCTGGCCACCTGAGCCCAGCCAGCAGCACCACTGTCCTTGTGCTGAAGGGGTTAATAAAACCAGGCACCCCACATGCCTCGCCATTTGCTTCTGTAACGTTCAGCAATTCATCCCTCAAAGAAAGGATTTCTTTTTTTCTGTATAAATTCACTTCTAACAAGTGTTCGTAAATCAGATTTTATTCCTGTGGGATTTACAATGTATGAATGGCATGTCATTTTAGTGAGTTAATGCTATTACAGGCTCCTATGTATGGCGCATAGAAAATCTCCCTGCTTTTCACTCTCCTCCGTCTGGAAAACAGACTTGAAAAGACAGATCTGACCTGCAGCTTCTGATACTCAGCCTTAGCCTGGAGTATTAATTTAACATCATAATTGAAGCCTAGGGAAAAAAACACTTGTCTACCAGAATGTCTCCCTACCTGCCTGGGAGACATGCAGAACTTAAACCTCTGCTATGACAGCATCATTCTACAACCCTTCTCGCATGTACTCCCTTTTCCTACTGTCTGCATCTGAATTGCTTTCTGATATTGGCTTTCACCTGCTCCCCACCCTCAACCCAAATCCCCACTCACAGGCAAATTCATTTTTCATTTGCTGTTCTGTGTTCTATTGGCTTTTTCTGCTGCACACAAATAGGGCATTAAAGCACATTCATGTTGAACAGGTGCAAGGTCCCTCGCAGAGAGGAACCCCTTGGGGTTTAGAAATGTCTACGCACTTAACAGGTACCTGTCAAGCCCCTGGTGTGTGCTTAGGCACTGTCCTAGAGGCTAGCAGGACAGGAAGTGTGATGGATGAAGTCCATGCCTCGGAGAGCTGTTAGGGGACGGTATAAGGGAGACTAAAAGAAATAAGCACATATATATGTGTGAGAAGTACCCCAGGTGGTGATGTGATGAGCACCTTGGGGGAAATACAGAATGCTGGGAGTGCAGGAGGCAGGGGAAGGAGAGCTTGCTGCAGCATGGCCAGGAAGGGATCTCTGGTCTCATGACCTTAGCTGTGCTCTGAAGGACAGTGTGAGTGATCCAGGAGGGTATTGGGAAAAGGGCTTCCAGGCAGAGGGAACAGCAAGTAGGACAACCCCGGGGTGAGCATGCTCAGCTTGAGCCAGCATGAGGGAGGGGGGAGTGGTAGATGATGACGTTGGGATGGGGGATACAGACCAGGCCCAAGCCCAGGACAGCTGTGAGGACTTGGGCTTCCCACCAAATGAGATGGGAGGCCATTGGAAGTTTTTTTATGTTGTTTGGTTTCTCATAACTTTATTTATATTCATTTGATCTGATAATATATTTTAGAATATGTTTTGATATGTGTTTGTAAGTTTATATTTGTTTAAAGTGTACAATTCAAGGGCTGGCCCGTGGCTCACTCGGGTGAGTGTGGTTCTGATAAAGTGTACAATTCAGTATTTTATTGATAGAGATTACACCCATTATCACAGTCAATTTTATTTCTGTCATCTAAAAGGAGACCTGTACCTTTCTTTAGCTGTCATGCCCCTAAACGTTTACTTGTACTTCCTATTTTATAATACGATTGTGAAGTTTTTATTTTGAAATTTATTAAATATTTAGTTTCCCGGACTTTAAAAAAGTTTATGCATTCTGAATACATTTTCATAAAATACTGGCAAGAACACTGCTATTTTGGAGTCAGGCAAAATAAACACTGCTGTGCTAATATTGCCTTGCTCCAGCATTGTAATCAATACATAGCTTTTCTCCCCAGTTCAGCTCAGCTCTAACTGCCTTAGGAGCCGAAGTAGATCTTGCACGGCTCTGGGATTTATGTATAGCAGGAGCTCAGGAACTCCTGTCCTTGACTAACGCAGGCTCAGCATCCCTGCAGTGGGTACATTAATAAAACTTCTGTGCTTGCTTTCCTGGTTGGGCTTTAGGGAAGAGCATTTCCAATATGGAGGAGTCTGTGACCCTGGATAATGGCGGATTTGCTGCCCTGGAGCTCAACAGCCGCCACCTCAATGTCAAGAGCACCTTCTCAAAGAAGAATGGGACCAGGTAGGCAATCTATGTCATTGCAGGAAAATGTACGCCAGGTAGGGAGGCAGTGGCCACAGCCCCAGGGTGCTGTGTCTGCCCAAGGACCTAAGCCAGCCAGGGCTGGTGTGCTGGCTGGTCATGCCCTGCACCTTCTGGTACCCGCCGTATCCCACTGATTCTAAACCAACCAGAGGAAGCATTGAATCTAGGATGGACAGGATCGGCAGATGGAGAGACATTTTTAGTGCATTTCTAGAGATATAAAAAGAGGGCAGGATCTCAGGCGTGTGGGAGTTGGCCTGCTCTGTCAACTGGCTGGGCACCTCGAACTGGGGAATTCCTTGTTCATGTAGATGTCACCTTAGGCTGCAGCAGGCTTGATCTTGATCTAGTGTTCTAGAATGGAAGGGTGATGGTGGTGGTTGTTCTTATCACTTTATGTATTCCAAAGTTTCCCTGTAATTACGTAGATTGCCATTTCATGTCTGGATGTGAATGCAGAAAAGAATGATTTTCACCACCAAAGCCTCTTAATCTTTCCGCCCTTTTCCTAACATCAGCTGGTAGTAAGACTTCCCAGAGAAGAGAGGGGAAAACCTTGATTTGCTTTTTGATTTGTAGAGCACCATCTTCCCATCTGATCACCCTTGACCGAGGAGAAGGGCCAGGATTGCTAAAGTCCAGTAGGAAAAAACCCAAACACCTGAGGATGCTTTACCTGGAGAATAGACAGCTCAGGGCTCTTCCTGGGTCCACCAGCACTGAGTGCCTCTTCTTCCTGGGCCAGACTTGACTTGGATTTACTTTTAATTACAAGGACATGGAGTTGCACATCACCAAAACAAATGGGCTGAAAGGTTTCAGCATCCCTGCATGGTCTTTAAAACTTACAGTGGTGAGCAGTACCTGAGATTGTCTACACTGCTCCCATTCTCTACCTCAATTTGGGAATCTCAAATCATGTGAGAGGTGCTGAGGCCCAGAACTGACTGAGACACCTCATTCTTTGGGGGAGGCAGTTTACCCAAGTGGGTCTTCTACCTGCAGCTGACCCTCTGCCAGTACAACCTGGTGGTCGGTCCAAAGCAGAGCAGGCTGCCACCCACAAATTACTTTCCTTAGGGTGGGAAATAGAAGCTCGTGGTATATCTGGTCACTTCTTTCATTTCATTTGTCTAAGAACAAGTTCTTCCTGTTGTGTAATAGAAACATGAAAATGCCACCACACATAATTTCTCCTTGCTTGGACCCTTCCCATTGGGGGATGAAAGGATACTCTGTCTGCAGCCACTGCCCCGGTCTGCACGCATCACAGCACGAGGGTCAGGACACGAGGAAGGTCCCTGTGAGTGCACATGCCGCTCTCACTGACAGATCCATGCACATCTTCAGGGGGAATAAGAAACACTCAATCCTGCCTGATTCAAAAATTAAGCAATTTTGTGCTCATATTTTCCCCCCAAGCTATAATTTCTCCATCTGAAAATTAAAAACGGGGCTTTTACTCAGCTACAAGATGATAGTCAGCAGGAAGTTGGGAGCTGAAGAGTGTTTTCATTTTCTACTGCTGTGTGATAAATCGACACAAATTTAGTAGCTTAAACCAACACACATTTATTATCTGTTTCCGTGGGTCAGGGGTCCAGCTGAACTGGGTCCTCCTCTCAAGGTCTCATATGGCCATAATCCAGTTGTTGGTTGGGCTGCATTCTCATCTGGAGGCTCAACTAGGCAACAGTCCTCTTCCAGTCTCATTCAGGCTGTGGGCAGAATGTATTTCCTTGTAGCCACATGGCCTAGGGCCCCAGCTTCTCCCTGGCTATTGGTGGAGACTGCCTTCAGGTCCTGGAGGCCACTCATGGTCCCCTGCCATGGGGCCTCTCCACATGCTATTTGCTTCTGCAAGGCCAGCAGGAGCATCTCTGTCTCCAGTCTGCCAAGACGGAGTCTCATGTAATGTCATGTGATCATGAGTGATGGGAGTGACAGTCCATTACCCTTTCCACATAACATTACCTGATCGAGGCAATGCCACTCCCTCCCCATTGCCATATTCCACTAGTTAGAAGCATGTCACAGGCTCTGCCCCCACTCAGGAGGAGGAGGTGATACAGGAGACAGTGGTAGGGGCCAACTTGGAATTCTGTCTAATTGGAGTTAATATTTCAGCAGCCTCCCTGCTTGCCTGGCCCAGCCTCGGGTCCTGGCCCCCACTAAGCAGGGCACCAGGCCTGGTACAAACTTCCCTGATTTCCTCTTATCAGTGGCATACAATCCACACTCCTTAGCTCAGCGGATCAGACCCTTCCCCCATGACCTTGTCCTCATCCCTGTCCAATGCATCCCCCTTCCCCCTCCCGACCCTGTGAGAGCCAAGCACCCTGAACCTCCTTTGGTCCTGACCTCGGTACTCTGTGCACTTTAGTGTCTCATTGGCCCCTCCCTGGGGCAGACTGGCTCACTGCCCCCAGTGCCTCCAGGCCTGGTACAGCCCCTGAGAGTGACAGGCGCCCAATAAGTGGAGGCTGTTGAACATTAGAGAGCCAGTGCTCATCATTTTTTGCATCGGTTGCCAGAGTGGTGTCAAAGCCTGTGGATTTCCTCATATTCCAACTTGATGAAGGCTGGTTGGCAGGTTAGGAGTCTCTGGGGGAAGGTGTCTTTTGCCCAGAGGATAAGTTGCAGCATCCATCCTCACGCCAGGTCCCCACCCCGGCCGAGCCCTGGTGGCCTGCACTACTCAGACGAGGACATCTGCAACAAGTACAATGGCGCTGTGCTGACCGAGAGCGTGAACCTCAAGGAGAAGTCAGTGGACGCATCGGAATCCGAGGTCAGTGCCTGCATTTTCTTTTGGGCGGCGACCACCATTCCCTACTTTTGCAATGAGCCTTCTGCTTCTTCCAGCTGTCTTGTCCCATTTGAGTCTCACAACAACCCCAGGAGGTAGCCAGAGCCAATGACAAGTGACTCCACTTTACAGATGAGCTAAGTATAAGAGCCAGAGCCCGCTTGGGGCCCACCAGTAGCTTGCACACAGCCTGGGGCAAAACAGAATGGATGCTCCAAGCCTGATTCATGGAGGAGCAGGTTCTGATTGCTAAGCCCGGGGGTGAGAGTAAAAGAGAGACAGGCCGGCGTCCTGCATGAGGGGCACTGCAGAGGAGAGCATAGGTGCAAACTGAGCGCTGGCTGGACACTGTCCTGTGCTTTATCATGTTTAGCCCGGAGGTAACTGGTACTAGACCACCTTTTGCGGACAAGGCCAGTGACGCTTAGCAAAGATCAGTAACTTGCCCTAAGTGGTATTCTGACCTAAAAGCCCATTCTCGTTCTGTTTCGCCTTCAGAGATAAACCTTGAGGTTACCTAAAACTTGGTGGACCCTAAATCCCAGTTAGAGTAGCAGAGGGCCTGAGCCGGCAAGGCTGATGGGAAATGGAAGCCCCTGTTCTCCAGATGGGAGCCTCCCACTCACCCTGGGCATTTGCTCTCCTCCCACTGTCCTCACCATCCCAGCCCTGGGATCTTCCTGTTCCCACTTCCTTGAGCTGGGGAAGGGGAATTTACTTACACACCACAGTTTTGGGTCAGTTAACAGGGACAGGGCGAGCTCACACTTGAAACAGGGCTCTCTCTTCACTGAGCCGTTAGACCAGGGAGATTGTGCCCCTGAGGTTGTGTCAGCCTCCAGCTGTGGCCCCTGGGACCCGCAGGCCTGCCCATCTCAGGCCTCCCTGTGTTGGGATGTTCTGCCGTTCCAGAGTTAGTGTGTCTCATGTGTGAGGCCTGAGTGCAGCACAAGGGGACATGAGCTAGGGAACAGTCTCATGGTGGGGAGGCCCTAAGAGGGGACTCAGCATACCCCCTGGGCAAGTGCCCCTTTCCCCACATGTGCACTGTCTCAGTATGTCACATCTACAAGCAGAAACATCTGAAGCAGCAATTAGAAAAGTTGTTTCCTTTGAGTCCTCCACTTTTTTGTTTCAGATATGCCAAGCCTTGAGAAGGCACAAAAATCACCAAGCCATTTGCTGTGCACATAGACCCCATCTCCTGGTATTCATACTCTAAATCAATATTTAATCTAAAATAAGCCTCACCTTCATTTTGACCTGAATTCTGGCCTTATTGAGCCCCAGGCCTTGACAAAATGACTTCTTTTCAATTGTGGATTGTATATGAACTCCAAGCAAGAAGGGACAGCAGGTGCATGCCAGGGAGGCACCAGCTCTGCTTTGCTTAACATGTTTTGTTTACAAAGGATGCTGCATTCGCTGTCTGTACCATAGCCCTGGGCTTGGCAAAACAGCAAGCAGCAATGTGTATGCTCAGAAAGGTGCAGTTGTCTAAAATTGAGAGGCTGTCAAGTGAAATCCTGCAAAAACTGACCTGCCTTTTCTTGATAAGGAAACAGTAGCCTTTTTCTTGCTCTTTGTATGGAAAACAGCATGTTGTGAAGGAGTAGGACAGCTTTCAAGAAGGACTTTCAGTGTCAGCAAACAGGCACACATCTCATGGGCACCTGCCTTGTATCTGTCCTTAATGCCTGGCCCCACTGCTCTTTAGCATACATGGGCATCGTGCATACTGTTAATAGCTCTGTGCGTTAGCTCTGCATGTTGAGCTGTTAACAGTTCAATATGTATTGAGCACTCATTGCTCTGGTGTTCTGAGCACTGACTATGGGCCAGACCCAGGGTAAACATCTACTCGCTCAGTGCTCACACCATTAACAGTTCAATATGTATTGAGCACTCATTGCTCTGGTGTTCTGAGCACTGACTATGGGCCAAACCCAGGGTAAACATCTACTCGCTCAGTGCTCACACCAGCCCAGTGAGCTAGTATGAGTCTCCTCATTGTTGAGAGGCTGCTGAATTTGTCCAGCAAGGAGGTACTGAAGCTGGATGCCCACCCAGGGCCTCATGTCTCCAGAGCTCAGTTTAACCTCTCCTTTCCACCACTGTCTCCTGCGGCCCAACACTAGGGAGTCAAAGGCATGTCCTAGAGCAGCCAGAATGGGATTAGTGAATTCTGAGCTATTTGTTTATAAAAGCATTCTTAAAGTGAGTTAATGGAAGGCATTTGGTGTGTTTCTCTTCCCACATGTGTGGGGTGTTTTGAGATTCAAATTCAGCTGATTTTTATGGAGGATTATCAAACGTGCCCAGGCACTGAGCTAGGCGTATACATGGGTGCATGCACAAATACACACACACATTCCCACATGTGTGGGGTGTTTTGAGATTCAAATTCAGCTGATTTTTATGGAGGATTATCAAATGTGCCCAGGCACTGAGCTAGGCGTATACATGGGTGCATGCACAAATACACACACACATACACGATACACATTATATATACATACACACACACACATACACGTAACACGCATACCTGCGTGCACATAATACATACACACTCGCACACAGACACACATACACATACATACCTAAATACAAACACACACACACACAGAGGTGGAAGGAGAGAGGGAGGTGAGTCTGGAGGGACAAGGGAGGAGGGCACGGGTAGGAGGAGGGAGGGATGTGGAATCCACGCTAAGTGGAATTCTGCAAGGTGCTTGTTACAATCCTATTAGATATAGATGAGAAAGCCGAGGCTAAGAGTTTTTTTAATGTCTTCCCCAAGACACACCCACTAATGAACTGGGCTTGAGGGCAAACCTGAGAGTCTAGCCCCAAGTTCCATCTTCCCCACCAGAACTGTTACTCAGAACTAGGTGAGCATGGCGCCGGCCGCATGGCTGAGGAAGCCAGGCCTCCTTGCTCCCGCTCGGCACGCCCCACGCTAGGAGGAAAAAGCTCCCTGGTAGTTCCCTCAAATGTGCCTCATGGTTCCTAATGCCTTTTGGGTCACGGGCTCCTTCAGGAAGCTGATGAAAGTGTAGATGCTCTCTCCACCTACATACAGAATTTCTTCTAGGATTCGGGGCCCAGGCCTCCCCTCGGAGCCTGTTATAGACGCTCCACCTAAGGTCCCCTGGAGACCCAGCTGAGAATCCCCATGCCTGGGCCAATGTGTGCTCCCTGGGTTCTTGGGTAGATAAAGTGTGGCCCTTTTTGGAAAGCTCTTTGCCGTATAATCTTGCTGTATCCCACCTTTGAAGATCATGAATTTGCAGTATTTGCAGACATTGAATATTCATGGGATCCCAACAGAGGGACCTAGGGAAGCAGGTCAGATGGAAAAGTTCACTTTGAACCACTGTTTTGAACAGGTGAATTGAGATGTAACTCACATTCCATACAATTTGCCATTTGAAGTGCACAATTCAGTGAGTTTTAGTATATCCAAGGAGTTGTGCAACCATTGCCACAGTCAATGTTAGAATATTTTCACCACCCCAAAAAGATGTTGCATACCCCAGTCTCTCCAGCCCCTGGCAACCACTAATCTACTTTCTGCCTTTGTAGATTTGCCTGTTATGGACATTCCATCTGAATAAATCATGCAATATATTGTCTTTTGTGATTGGCTTCTTTCACTTGGCATAATGATTTCAAGAAATCTGAACCACTTTTACTAAGTAATCAATTGTCTTTTAGAAATTCTCTTTGACATTGTCTGTATTTAAATCCACCTGCAGTCCCAAATTTCTCCATTTATATGAAAGAAACATGTATTTTTTCTCAACATGTTTGCCCATATGGTTTCTTGGAAGAGAAATGTGTTTTTCTTTGGGTGGGTCTAAAGGAACACAGGCCAAGGGCCATGAGGGGATTTGGAAATGCTCCCATCTTCCCCATTATGTCCCATCTAGCCCCCCCACTATAATCAGGATCTTGTTTTTTAAAACATCTTTATTTAGTCATAATTCAGGTGCCATGTAATTCACCCATTTAAAGTATACCATTTAATGGTTTTTAGTATATTCACAGAGTTTTGCAATCATCTCCACAATAAATTTTGGAACATTTTCGTCACTCTGGAAAGAAACCCTGTAACCATTACCAGTCACGTCCTATTCCCTTCTACCCTGCTTCTCCTCCCAAACCATGGCATCCACTAACCTACCTTGTGTCTCCATGGATTTGCCCATTCTGGGCATTTCTTATAATGGAATCACGCAAAATGTGGTCTTTTGTGATTGTCTTATTTTATTCAGCCTAATGTTCTCAGAGTTCATCTCTGTCGTAGCATATACCAGTACTTCATTCCTTTTTATGGCTGAAAATATTCCATTGTATGGATGTACCACATTTTTAAGATCTGTTTATCAGTTGATGAACATTTAGGTTTGTATCCAGGATTCCCAAGACAACTCCCAAGTTCAACGATTTGCTAGAAGGACTCACAGGACTCAGCATATAGTTGTGCTCATGAATAGGATTTATTACAGCAAAAGAATCAAAGCAAAATCAGCAAAAGGAAAAGTGCACAGGGCAAAGTCTAGAAGTGACCAGGCACAAGTTTCCAAGAGTCCTCTCCTATAGATCACTCAGGGCACACTTAATCCTCCAGCAGTGTGTTGTGAGAACATATGAGAAGAGTGCACAGGGCAAAGTCTAGAAGTGACCAGGCACAAGTTTCCAAGAGTCCTCTCCTATAGAGTCACTCAGGGCACACTTAATCCTCCAGCAGTGTGTTGTGAGAACATATGAGAAGTGTCTATCACTGCTTGTACCGTAGCCTTGAGCTTAGTGAAAACCGTATGCGACATTGTGAATGCTACTTATTAGAAGCTCAGTGCCCAGGGTTTTTATTGGGATCTTGTTATTTAGGCACCCTATGGTCAGCATGTACCCAAATTCCAGACTCCCAGAAGGAAAGCAAGTGATTGGCATGAACCACAAAATTTTATATTAGTGGAAGGAAATTTTTAACAGCCAAGTTCCCAGATGCCAAGTAAGGGGTCACCCTTGAAAGCAGACCTTTCTAAAGCTAGCAATCTCAGGCCTGCTCTGTTAACATTTTTCTGTACCAGGTTGTTTCTTCTTTTTGGCCATTGTAAATAATATGCCCTTTATCTGGCTGAGTTCAGTGAGTGTTTTCATTATTAAAAGGTGTTGGATTTTGGGCCAGCCCGTGGCTCACTCGGGAGAGTGTGGTGCTGACAACACCAAGTCAAGGGTTAAGATCCCCTTACTGGTCATCTTTAAAAAAAAAAAAAAGCGTTGTATTTTATCAAATGGTTTTTCTGTCTCTATTGAGATGGTTCTTTTGTCTTTTATGCTATTAATATGGTGTATTATTTTTTGGATCTTAAACCAACCTTGCATTCCTGGGATAAACTCCAGGTCATGGTGTATAATCCTTTTTATATGTTGCTGGTTTAAGTTTACAAGTACTTTGCTGAGGATTTTTGCATCAATATTAATACAGTACATAGGTCTATAGTTTACTTACATGTCTTTGTATGGTTGTTTTCATGGGGTAATACTGGCCTCATCGAATGAGTTGGGAAGTATTTCTTCCTCAATTGGTGTTAATTCTTTAAATGTTTGTTAGAATTAACCAGTGAAGTCCTGGGATTTTCTTTGTGAGAAATTGCTAATTACAAGTTTTATCTCTTTGTTAGTTATAGGTTTATTCAGTTTTTCTGTTTTTTAATTTTTTGCTAAATCAATGTCAATCATTTGTGTCTTTCTAGGAATTTGTCCATACTAATCTGTTGAAATACAGTTGCTTGTAATTGGTTACAGTTGTTTATAATTCTTCATTTCTGTAAAGTCAGTGGTAATATCCCTTAATTCATTTCTGGTTTAATAATTGGAGTCTTCTCTCTCTTGTTCCTGGTTAAAATTTTGTCAATTTTGTTGATCTTTATAAAGAACAACTTGTAGTTTCATTGATTTTCTCTATTATTTTTCTACTTTCTATTTCCTTTATTTCTACTCTAATCTTTATTATTTATTTGTTTCTGCCCACTTTTAAGTTAGTTTGCTCTTCCTATTCCAGTTTCTTAAGTTGGAAATTTAGGTTGTTGATTTGAGATTTTTTTTTTGTCGATATATGCCTTTATAGCTGTACATTTCCTTCTAAGCACTCACTGTGTTAGCTGAATCCCATAAGTTTTAGTGTGCTTTGTTTATCTTCACTTATCTCAAAGTGTTTTTAATTTTCTTTGTAATTTCTTCTTTGGCACATTGGTTATTTAGGAGTGTGTTTTAAATTTCATCATATTTGCATATTTCCCAAATTTTCTTCTGTTATCTATTTCTAAATTTATTCCATGTGGTCAGAGAAACAAACTCTGTATATTACCAATCCTTTTAAATTTGCCAAGTCTTGTTTTATGTCTTACCATATGGTCTATACTGAAGAATGTTCCATATCCATTTGAGAAGAATGTGTTATTCTGCTGTTGTTGTCTGTTAGGTCTATTTGATTTATAGTGTTGTTTCAGTCTTCTGTATGTTTGATCTTCTGCCTAGTTGTGTCACTCATTAACATATTGAAGTCTCTGTTATTATTGAATTGTCTATTACTCTTTTCAATTCTGTCAGTTTAAGTATTTGGGGGCTCTGTTGTTAGGTGCAAACATTTTTATAACTGTTATATCTTCCTGATATTTACCCTTTTATAAGATGCCCCTCTTTGTCTGTAGTAACAATTTTTGTCTTAAATTCTATTTTGTCTGATATTAGTATAGCTGCTTCAATTCTCTTTTGGTTACTATTTACCTGGTATATCATTTCCATCTTTTTACTTTCAACCTATTTGTGTTTGAATTCAAAATGTGTCTCTTGTAGGCAGCATATAGTTGGATGGTGTTATTTTGATCATTCTACACATCTCTGCATTTTGATTGAGTTGTTTAATCCATTCACATTTAATATAATTGCCACTAAGGTAGAATTTACATCTGCCATTTTGATATTTGAACACTATATGTCTTATATCTTTATTCTCCTGTTTTTCTATTATTTATATTTTCTTTATTAAATCGATTTTTTAGGGTACCATTTTAGTTTCTTTGCTTTTGCTTTTACTATGCATTTTTAGTTATTTTCAGTAGCTGCTTGCTCTAGGATCAGTATCTACTTCAGATTTATATTAAATTTCAGTGACATATAGAAACTTTACTCCTTTATGGCTGTATTTCCTTTTCCTCTTCTTGTGCTATTATTATACATATTATGGCTGAATATGTTAAAAACTCAAGAATACATTTTTGTAATTATTACTTTACATATTTGTGTATCTTTTAGAGAAGTTGAGAAGAAGAAAGGAGAGCAAGCATATATTTAGAGAATTTATCATTTTCACCTTCTTGTTTACTATTTCTAGTCCCTTCATTTCTTCCTGTGGATTCAAGTTACCAATGGTAACTTGAATTTACTTACTCCACTGCCCTCTTATGCTGTTATTATTAAATATGTTACATTTCCATAGGTTATAGGTCCAATGATACAATTATATACATTTTTTATGCAATAGCTTTTTTAAATCAGGTGAGAGAAGAAAGGAGAAGAAATATGTATTTATACTGTCTTTTATAATTATCTATGTAATTACTTTTATAGGTGCTTTTTGTTTTTTCATGTGGATTTTAATTCCTGCCTGGTATCAGTTGGTTTCAACCTGACAATCTTTTTTTAGTATTTCTTGTAAGACGAGTCTGCTAAGCATTGAATGTTTCTCAGTTTTTATCTGTCTAGGAATGTCTTTATTTCACCTTCATTTTTGAAAGTAGTTTTACTGGATGTAAGATTGTTGGTTGACAATTTTCTTTCAGCTTTTTGAATGTTACCCCATTGCCTTCTGTCCTCCATTTTTCTGATTAGAAGTCAACTTTTAATATTATTTGAGTTTCCTTGTACATGAGTATTTGAGTTTCCTTTTTCTCTTGCTGGCTTCAAGAGTTTTTATTTGTTTTTGTCTTTCAGAGTTTTGACTATGAAATGTATGGGTGTGGGTCTCTTTGCATTTATCTTATTTTCAGTTTATTGAGCTTATTGAATGTGATTAATGCTTTTTATAAAATTTGGGAAATTTTAAGTCATTATTACAGTATTTTTTCCACTTTTTTTCTCTTCTCTCATTCTGGTACTCTCCTTACACATATTTTGGTGCACTTAGTGCTGTTCATTTTTTTATTTTATTTTTTTTCACATCAGTCTATTTTCTTTTCTTTTCTTCTTCTTTTTTTTTTTTTTTTTCTTATTCCATCTGTTTTTGGTTTTTTTGTTTTGCTTGTCTTTGTTTTGTTTATGGTGGCTGGCCATGACAAGGATCTGTCATGACCCTTGACCTTGGTGTTATAACACCACACTCTAACCAACTGAGCTAACCAGCCAGCCTCTCTATCAATCTATTTTCAAGAACACTTATTCTTTCCTATTTTCATCTCAAGTCTATTGTTGTGCCAGTGTAATTAATTTTTAATTTCAGTTATTGTATTTTTCAACTTCATAACTTCCCATTTGGTTATTTAATTATTTCTATCTCTATTGATATCCTCTATTTTGGTACAATATTGTCCTCATACCTTCCTTTAATTCTTTAAACATAGTTTCCTTTAGTTCTTTGAACATAATTATAATTGCTGCCTTTGAAGTCTTTGCCTGCTTAATCCAACACTTGGGCCCCTTCAGAGGCTTTTTTTTTTTTAACAGATCATTTCAGATAATGTATTGTAGCAACTCTGAATACTGATATTCACCTCTGAGGATTGTTGTTGTTTGCTTACTTGCTTGTTTATTTGTTTAGTGACTTGGCTGGACTAGTTCAGTGAAGTCTGTTTCCTCTGCAATGTCACTCCTCAGAGGGTGCAGCCCTGAGCATGCATAGAATCTCCCTGACTACCAGGGATGACTGTGGTTTTAGCTGGGCTCTCTTTGATTGTCTTTTTTTCTCACCTTCCCATTAAGGTCTGGATAGTCTACCACTATTGATATCACACACAGCGGTTAACTTCTACTACTTGCTAGCACTATTATTTTTGACAGTGCCCTGGGGCAAATTTGCTCCATACTCTGATCCAGTTAAAATCCAGCCCTTTTGAAGTTGCCAGATGCTGTCAATCTTTAAAGCTTGCTCTGACTGTAGAGGCCTTTTCTTAGCTTTAGCTGTCTCTTTACCTGAATCTCTCTGTTAAACTTGTAGTTGGTTTACTGCTTCACTTGTTGCTATTGTGGAACTACCAACTTTCTCTCAATTTCTCACCCCTAAGGTTTCCACTGTTTTCAACCATGCCCTTAGGCATGCTCTGTCCCAAATAAAGTCATTCTCCTTAGGTGGAACTGGGGAGCTCTCTGTCTTATGGGCTATCTCTTCCCTCTTTGCATGACCTCTGTCCCCAAGTGGACCTCTTCTCCCATACTGGTACACCTGTACACACACAGGGCACTGAGTTGAGATGGTAGCCCCTGGTCTTCTGGGCTTGCTCCTCCCAGTGTGGAACTTTTTGCTACAAATGAGGTGGGGTAGGAGCAATCAGGGCCCAGTATTCTCAGCCTGCTACAACTGGTATAGACCTCCCCACCTATAAGTATGGGAAGGGTGCCCCAGTTCTCTTGGCCATACCTGCCTGGAATAGAACTGCTTCAACATGGAGCTGGGCTGGGGGAGGGGAGAAGTTGGATGAGAGATGCCAGCAGCTTTCCTCACCAGGTTAAACCAAATTTCTAGACTAGGAGCACTGTCTTCTTGGCCACATATGCTCAGAGTAGAGTTTCTGTCACACTGAGCTTGGGGGATTGGGTGGGGAGAGCAGCTCCTGGCTCAAATAAATGCCACACACTCACTATTCTTAGTGAGATTTAGATTTTCTTGTATAAATGTTTCTCCATTTGCCATAGGCCCTTGACACCATTTCCAAAAACTTGAGATGGTTGTTTATAAGATAATTTTCACCAATTAAATCATTGCCCCACTGGGGAGAATGTCCACAGAGCTCCTCGCACTGCCATTCCAGGAGTATCTTTTGCCTTCATGATTAATAATTCTGTTATTCAGAGGAGACTGGTAGGAAGCACGGGCTTCTGGCCTGGTCCCTTAACTCCAAATTTACAGAAACAGAGTCAAGTTACAGAACTCTAGATAAGGGGCCGGCCCGGTGGCGCACTGCTATAGTGCGCCGCTTGGGAGCGTGGTGGCGCTCCCGCCGAGGGTTCGGATCCCACATACAGACCAGTTCCCGCTCACTGGCTGAGCGAGGGGCGGGAGCAGCACCGAGGGTTGC
>NW_007727940.1:111908-148033 GCF_000696425.1 Galeopterus variegatus | reverse complement strand
AATATCTGAGCATGAAAATATGTGATGTGCCAGAGATGCGTGCAGGAAGCAAACCATCAAATTCTTCCCACCAGATGGACCACGGTGCTAGGAATCATTTTAGTTTAATATTTAAAGTGGCTTTTAGACCAAGAGGAAAGATCCCCAAAATTACACCCATCACTGTGTCAGAGACATTTCTTCCCTCCTCCTCCACCAAATTGCTTTTAAAAGATGATTAGTTAGAAGCGCCTTCCAGAAATTTCTAAGGAGAAACCTAGTACATAAGACCTAGAAAAAATTCTACTTAAAGGCAATATGAAAAATTATTTGGCTCAAGAACTCAAAAATTCAGGCTTATTGGCCTGGGAGATCCTGAAAGTATCTGTTGAGCAAGGCATTTGGCTTGTTCTAGAAACGGAGGATCCTAAATCAATGAAGGATCTGAACTTGGCAGGGCCTTCTGTGGTCACTGGGCATCCCCCAGACCTCTGAAAGCCAATGGCTCCTAGCATAGCCAACCTGCTCTCTCCTGATGATATTTGATTCTAGAGCACTGTCAAGAGACTGACAAGAACTGTGAATAAAAGGTCCTAGTGAGGTCTGGACCCAAATTGAGGGGTTGGGGGCTAAGGGAGAGCAGGCCAGTGGTGTGGAGCCGCATCATATAGGAAAACAATCTAAACATTTTTCTCTCCAAGCCTAGGGAGAGCATTTATTACAAAGGTTACTTTGTTAACTTTTCCAGCTCACCAAGGGATTCATGGATAGAATTCAGGAGATCCATGAATGTGGATGGGAAAAACATACATTTTTATTTTCACTAAACTCTAGCTGAAATTTAGCACTTCCTTCCATTATGAATGTAGGTATATTCGTTTGCTAGAGCTGCCATAACAGACTACCACAAACTGTGTGGCTTAAGCAAATGAAATTTTTTGTGTCGTACTTCTGGAGGCTGGAAGCCCAAGATCAAGGTGTCAGCAGGGCTGATTCCTTCTGGGGACTTTGAGGGAGAAGCTGTTCCATGCCTCTCCCCTGGCTTCTGGTGGTTACTGACAATTCTTGGTGTTCCTTGGCTTATAGATGCACCACCCCAACCTCTGCCTTTATCTTCACATGGCATTCCCACTGTGTGTATGTTTGTGTCCAGATTTCCCTTTTATAAGGACACTAGTCATATTGGATTAGAGCCCACCAAATCCAGTATGACCTCAACTAATTATGTCTGCAATGAGCCTATTTCCAAATAAGGTCATTCTGAGGTATTGGGGGTTCAGACTTAGACATATAAATTTGCAGTGGGGGACAGAGGGGCATGATTCAACCCATAATAGTAGACAAGAAACCACACAAGTAGGACCTGTGCCATTGTAAGCAATAGAAACCACAGATACTTTTCATATGACATTCCAGCTGTTGCAGATATTTTCCAATATCATTTATACTGGTCATTGCTTTAAAATTATGTCATTTGTAGACTCTCTGCTAGACCTTGTCATCTAACAAGTTTATGCAGAAGCATAGACTTCAACAGCAGTCACAAGTAACCTAAATTCAACCCTTTCCACACATCTTCCAAAGAACCACGTAGCTAAATAAGGAGTGCAAAGAAAACTACCCATGATCCACGACTCCAGCATTACCAGGAGACAGATGTTACTGAGAACTTCCAATTGCCTCGAAGTAACTGTAAGCATTATCAATGTAATTGGCTTCCTTCTAATTTTACTTTATGCATCTAAAACCATTCTGAGAAAATGTCCTTAGAGTCAACAGATTGCCGAAGGGCCCCATGGCCCCAAGAACAGATTAAGATGCCTGCACTAGAAAACCACAGAAGAGTCTTGCTAAGTAATTGCCTTCTACCTGAATGCCTGCCTCCCTAACTAGAAGTTAAGAATCCCAGTGGACATGTGGCTATAAAAGGGCTACAAGAGGAAATGTTCTGTGTCTTGGCTTGATCACTGCCAATATCCCGGTTGTGATTTTGTGTACAGTTTTGCAAGATATTCCCAATGGGTGGATACATGGGCTCCCTCTGCATTATTTTTTTACAACTGCATGGGACTCTACAAATATGTCAAAATAAAAAATTTAATTTAAAATAATAATTTTTAAAAGCCATGGATGGTGTCACTCCGTTTAGTTGAATGAGCCAGTGTGTCTTTGAAACGAGCACTGTCACGTCAGAAATCAGCCTGTGCGGAATGTAACACACCCCCCGCCAGAAATGGGGCCTGGGCTTAGCATCTCAACACTAGTGAACTCATTTTGGCACTTCCAAAAATGATAAGGTATTGATTCTCAGGCTTGCCTGGAGAGCCATTTAATTTCTCCTCAGGTTATCATATGCTCATCCATCCACCCTAATGAAGGAAACAGGATGCCTGTTGGTCAGAGGTGCAACTTCAGGGAATCTGGAAGGCAGTGTGAATAAGAACTAATTGGCTTGTTGGCTCGGGCTTCACACTGAGCCCCATGCCTCGGAGGGGCTTGCCCAAACGTGTAGAAGCCTTCTGAAGTCAGCTGGAGGCCTGAGCTCAGCAGGGATGGTGCCAGAATGTGGAAACTGACCCACAGAGGGGTACTAAGACATGGCAAGAGACTGACCTGGAAGACGCTGTCTTTTTCAATGAGCGCTAAAGATTTTCCTTTCACTTCCATTTTGCTACTGGACATTCAAAAGCAGGTTGCCAACGATTTCCCCTTTCAGATCATTAACTGAACTGGAGCAGGCTGCTGGACCTGTGGTCTTTCACTGAAAGTTGAGAAGACGCCCCCTCCCTTCTGCAACTAAGGCCTGCAGCAACTCATAGTGAGATGAAACACTTTTATGGATTGTCAATATTTAAACACCTTGCCGGTACCTGAGGGCTTTGGATCTCAGCTGTCATCCATTACAGGCCTCATTACACAAAACATTAAATGCTGTATCATCTCATTTTCTCCACCGAAGCTCTCTGGCAAGACGTTCTCCAAGCAGGGGAGGGATTTGCTGAAGGTACTATGGACCTGCTTTTTCTTAGGAGGGCCTCGTCTGGGAAGACTAAGGCATGTCATGTTGGGTGGCCCCTGTGGCCAGGCAGTCTGCTCAGTCTAACGTCTCCCCATCCAGCCACATCTCTGTCTTTCCTGGGGGGACCATAAGCTCATCAGCATTGTGGCTGCTGCCAAGAGGTGGCCAGCAGGCTCAGGCCACCCAGGCAGATGGCAGCGCAGCCTCTTGCTCTTCTGTCTGCATCCTCACTTTAACCTCTGCGAATTCTACCGAAGAGCCTCCGTTGCTGCCATAATGTGAAGATACAGAATTGAACAGCAGCTAATGAAATTAGCATCGGGTTAGAACATAGATCCGCTCTTATTCTGGGAGAGGGGGGTCTGTGAGTGTGCGCACAAGGACATTGTCGTCAGCTTCCACCAGGATGGCCTGGCCAACACATTCATTTTTCTGGTTGTGCATAAGTTTCCTCTGAATCAATGTAGCAAAGCTCCCTGGAAGGCAGTGGAAACTATGCAGTGGGCATATGCAGATGATTTATTTACACAAATTATTCTAAGGCATTTTACTATGTAGATCATGAAACCTAATTTACATATTTACACAATAGACTGGAATGGCACTAAAGGAACTATAAATATATTTTCCTCTGCAAAGCAGCCGTGAAATACACATTTAGGATGTACCCAGTGCAGGCAGGCATTGTATCGCTTTCTCACAAATAATGCAGATAGCCCCAGATGAGGGCCGGTTAGGTGGAGGACGGTCCCTCAGCCCTGATGGGACACTCCCCAGCCAGAGGCTTGAGCCACTTTCCATTTTTCCATTTCCCTCCCCATGCATTTTGTTCATTTTTAGTCATTGGGGACAGGAGTTTTCCATTGAACAAAGAAGAAAATCAGTATTTTTCCAGAGGCTTCTCATCCATGGAAGTTCCCAAGTCAGCACATTTAGCAAGAGGGCTGCGCCGCCACTCTGACTCGTGCCGCTGGCGCTTGTTCACTTCCCGTCTGTCTCATAACTATGTGTGTTGACAGCCTGTCAGCCTTCGCTTCCCATTTCTTTCTGGGGTCAGTCTCCATCACAGGCCATCTTCGAGTTTAGGCATGCACCTCATTTTTCCCCTGCCTTGAACAAGGATCAGACGAAAGGTAATTTTTTTTTAATCAGATGTATTTAGCCTCGTGTTTAAGCCCCACCTGTTTCAGTTAAATTTCTAACCTAGATTGGCCATTTATCCAAAGAGAAATGGCAGTGTTTAAGAAATAAATAACTGACAGGCTTCCATTTGCTCAGAGCTGCAGGCTGACAGTCAAGTTGTAGCTTGTGTGAGTTAGTGGAACCAGAAATCACGGGCGCTGAATGACAGTTTCATTCAGCATGGAGACCCTGTTTAATTGTCTGTGAAATCAAGCTTTTGTATTGGCATGGCGTCTGCCCTAATACCTGCAGCACACAGCTCAGTTCTGGGCGTTGGAGGAATAAATTGAGCGACGCAGCCTCGGACATGCTGCACTAGGCTCTGTCTCAATTCAGAAAAGAGGTGATCATGTTTCCAGGTTTATTGGGATATTGTCTGTGAACAGATGTGCCTCCTACCTTTTGGGTGGGGGAGACATTGGCACTGAAAGATAAAAGCTGACTCATTCCACCCGCTAGAAACAAGTATGCTCTGCGGTAGCAAAGCCTATTTATACTGGAAAAGATTTCTTTTTTCAGAGATCTTCAATATTAGCCGCTTTCCTTGTTTCAGTAGACAAATAATGCAATGAAGGAAGCAAAGACAAATATTCTTTAGAGAAAAACCACCCAGCTGAGGAGCGGAACATGTGTGTGTTGATTCTCACTCATCTCTCCTTCTGAGGTTGATGGAACTTCAGGTTGGTGATGACGGTATGGATTACTTAGGAAAATTCTGTAAAGTTTCTTTCTCGATGGTTTCCCTGCTTTCTTAGTGGTGTTTTCCGAGTGTTTCAGTTACAAAAGTCCTGGAAGGTGTAATTCCAGGTGGCCAGGAAGGTAAGGGTGGGCCCAGCAGACAGATGTGATTCGAGCTCGTGCCCTGTCATGGACCCACCCCTTCCCCAGACATGAAGAGTGATCCAGCCTAGAGGTAAACTTTATCCCAGGAAGTTCAAAGCCCTGGCCCCAGCAAGTGGATTGGTGCCAGGATCAATCATTCCAGGGATCAGTCTGGGGGTTAATCATCCGGGGATCAATCATCTGGAGATATGTCATCTGGGAATGTGGCTTTGAAAGGGTCATGACTGTTCTTTTCCAGCCAGTCATAGGTTTTCCCGTGGTGGTAACGTAGCAGCTCACTCAGTAGAGAAGTAAAGCCAGGCTGGGGTCCCTGGAATATCCAGTGGGGCAAGCCTCACCTGATGATTAAAAACTGGCTGAATTGTGGGCCCAGAATTGCCTTTTAAAAAGTACAAAGCCCAGCTGTCCTCTCAAGTGTTGACTGAGATGGAAATCTAAGCACTGGAGATCATCCTGGTACATGGAAAATCAGTTGCACAAATCTCATTATTGCTAATAGTTCTGTGATGTTATTTTTTCCCCTAATTTGTGGAGAAACTTTTCTCCATCATTGATTTATTGAGATACTTAACATAATACAAATGAGAAAAACAATTCACAGTTGAGACAACAGAGTGGACAATAGCTGCCAATTTTTTTCTTACTCATGATCATGGTGTAAATATTAGTAAGGATAAATAACCCAGTGAATTATAACTGGCATATAAAATGCTGAATATGCTAATTTTGGAAAGGCAGAATTAAGCAGAATAAAAATATGAACATGTTCTTCTGTTAATTCAGAAGGAAATTCCCATGTTATGACATCTCCCCCTCAACATTTTTGAGCGTAAATGGATTGCTAAATAAATCGTTCTGTGTTGAGATTCTGTACAAATATTTTTAAATGTTTTTATAAAAAATGCACACAATTCCTGGAGCTATGACAGAGTGCTAAAATAAAATGTGGACTTTAGGTGATGGTAGAGGAAGGGGAAATCAACTTTTTTCCTCAGTAACAAGAAAGCATTACAGAAACACTGTTGAAAAAGACATCCAGAAAACCCGCTCCAGAGGTGTGAACCTCAGAACATTCTGAAAAAAATCTTTCACACTCTTAGTCGCTTAGTTTCAATGGTTTTAATCAACTCTTATAAGCTTATAAGTGTCTGTATTTTTGCCTTCAGTCTCTTTTACAGCAGCATAAAATTATCTGTCTTTTTAGAGGAAAAACATTTCACAATTCATTCAACATTTAAAGCCCTTAGTAGTAACTTGATCATGTAAGCACTAAATAAAACTGTGGACAGTTATTATTACTGAAAGCCTGTTTGTGCTAGGCTCTGAGAAAGGCCACAGGACACAAGAATGGATGGATGGATGGATGGATGGATGGATGGATGGATGGATGGATGGATGGATGGATGATGCCAACAGATATCTATTGAACTTTTGACAAATTCGGGATCCTGATGGTTTGCAGGTAAATGTGATGATGTGCTCTGGAAGCCCATTGGCGGAAGCAGCCAGCCCTTCCTGGAGTGTGGGATGGGGTCCAAGGTTGGCCATGGAAGGATGAGACTGTAGGGTAAAGCGTCCTTGCTGATTTTCTTCCACCCCCTGCCTGCAGACTGTAGGTAGCTCATTGAGAACAGAAATCTCATCTGATTCCCTGATGGGTAGAACAGGGCCTGACCGAAGAGGGCACTTAAGTGTTTATGGATGACTGAGAGGGGGTAACGGGGGCTTTCCAGGCAGAGGGAGTGGCCTGTGCAGAGTAAATGTGTACACACACTGAGTGTTCCTATGCAAAACTCATATGCAAGACTACAAATCACATACAACCGTCATTCCTTGTGTAGACCTCAGTACTGTAGGAGGAAAATAAAAGGCTTAAGCTATGGCTTGCCGTTTTGACATTATTAGTGGTAATGGGTATCTGGCGAGAAATGACTATAAATGTGAATATTTAGAAATAATCATTGTACTATCTTTCTTGCCTGTAAAGAGGTTTATACTTCTAAAATCTCATTCACATCTATTTCTTCATGAATCCATGACTATAGGGACTTAATACAAACTCTAAGTCCTCTGCAAATACAGATTGGTACAGTAGCAATTTTCTTCCTGTTTACTGTTGGGCTAGTCCATTTGAGCATGTCTGGTGTTTTGTGGTGTTGTAAGGTTGGTTTCCAGATCACCCTCAGCACCCCATAAAGCTGTCAGCATGTGTACATACATATTCGAACGGTGTTTTCCTCACAGATCTCCTGCTTTTTAAAAGATCATATACATGTGCCTATAAAAGAACAAATAATTAATAAAGGGTTGCTCAGATGAACATTCTGAGCTCTGATCCCACTTTTGCCAAATGACCTCCTCAGAGATTGGATTTATATTTTATTGTACAAACACTGATGTAGTGCTTACTATGTGTGAGGCACTGTTCTAAGCGCTTTATAAATATTAACTTATTTAATCCTTGAAACAAACCTAGGATGTAGATGCCTTTGTTATCACCATTCTAGAGATAAGGCACAGAGAGGTTAAGTAGTCTGCCTGAGGTCACACAGCTAATTGGTGGGGTCATGCTTTGCATCAACGCTGTTTAGCTCCAGACTCTGTCCTTTTAGCCACAAGGCTGTGGTGACTTTGATTTCTTTGATGATGGATTTCATTGATCATATTTCTTTTTTTCTGTTGGTAGATGCCGCAGAACCAAACCATTTACTTCTTCCTTCCCCTCTGTCTAAGATTTTTCTGGCTGTTATTTCAATTTTATTCATGTTTTTCCTGTATGTCAGGGTTTAAATAAATTCAATATTTTTTTTTTACTGTGGTAAAATATAAATAACATAAAATTTACCATGTTAAGCACTTTTAAGTGCACAGTTCAGTGACGTTAAGTCCATTCACATTGCTGTGCAGCCATCACCAGCATCCAGCTCCAGAATTCTTTTCAACTTGCAAAACTAAAATTCCATGTCCATTAAACAGTAACTCCCCACTTCCGTTCTCCCAGCGCCTGGAAACTACCATTCTGTTTCTGTGTCTGTGAGTCTGACTACTCTAGACACCTCATATAAGTGAAATCATACAGTATTTGTCCTTTTGCGACTGGCTTATTTCACGTAGTGTAATGTCCTCAAGGTTCACCCATGTGGTAGAACATGTCAGAATTTTGAAGGCTGAATAGTATCCCATTGTATGGATAGACCTCATTTTGTTTATCCATTCATTTGTCCAGGGACACTTGGGTTGTCTTGACCTTTTGACTATTGTGAATAATGCTGCTATGAACATGGGTGTACAAGTATCTGTTCAAAATTCAACATATTTTTTAAAATTTATACTTGTATTGGTAGCACCTGAGCTAGAGATTAAAAAACTGCTGATCTTAGGGCAGGTTTGATGCTGAAGCCACTCCAAAGGATGCTCAAAATCGAGGGTAGCACTTTGCATGGTTTGGGAGGTTGCCATTAAGTCAGAAACTCCATGTCATATAATTGGGGTGAGCTAAAGGAGCCCTGGCAGGGTTGTCATGGAGTATGTGTAGATCCCACAATTCCAGCACTTCCACATCCACTGCCATCCAAGCACTTTTACTGTAAATAAGAACACGGCGCGGGGTAGATGTTTTAAAGCTGAAATCAGGGCACTGCTGTTACTGCCCACCACTGTGTGGTGGTCACGTCAGCGTCACCCCAAAGTTGGCATCCAGTTGGTAAAAGAAGCTGTTTAAAGTTTTCCCTTTGACCCATTGGCTGGATTGTTGTTTCCAATTAGCATGCAGGTGGGACACACCAGGCTCACTAAAGGACACAGAACTATGTTTGGTGTTTTCAGGGACCAGCTAGTGACCGGTGGGGTGGCCAGGGTGGGAGTTGTGGGTAGGCCAGGGAGGTGGGATCACGGGATTAGGAACGGGTGTGCACACAGTGAGCTGGGAAAGCGGCAAGCCAGAAGGGAACCAGAAATCCTAAAGATGGGATCAAATCAGAAACCAGAGGGGAGGGCGGAGAATCTGATGGGAACATAATAGGGATGAGGGGAATGTTCAGGAAAATGCCACTCCCCAGCTTGCAACTTTAGCAGAATCTGTCAGTGAGGGAGAGAACTTGTCCCCCTCCCTTTCCCCTGCGTCACCCACACCGGCCTCTGACATTCCCATAGGATGCCCTCGTCTGAGGCAGCTCTGAGCTGACCTGCTGGGCAGCTGGGGTGTCTGAATGCACGGGGCTCCTATCGGGAAGAAAAGCCACCCTAACCTCTGCTCTCCTTTCATCATCCCTCATGCAGATGAAGGCTTATGGGACATGTTTGTGAAGGACATTCCCCGGAGTGCCACATCCTACACCGTCAGCCTGGAAAAGCTCCGGCAAGGAGTGACCTATGAATTCCGGGTGGTGGCTGTAAACGAGGTGGGCTACGGAGAGCCCAGCAGCCCCTCCACAGCGGTGTCAGGTAGGGCTCCTTCTAGGGGGATGTCTCAGGGGAGGAGGCCTCTTTTCTTCTGAAGGAAGGGAGGATGAAGAGGAACCATTAGCAAAAAGAAAGAGGACACACACCTTGCTTCTTTAGAACTCTCCAACTTAGTCAAGGGGCCTGCCTAGAGAAAGTGCCCATGGAGAGAATGGTGTTTGTCCCCCGCACCTCCCTAGTACCACCAGTGCTCCTGGGCAGCTGCCTGCCTGACAGCCCTGGGGGGCCAGCTCTTCTCTAGCAGGATCCCAGGCCCCAGAGCTGTCACCAGCACCACCAGTAAGGCTCCCTAATTGACTAAGCGTTTGAGAAGATTTCCCCACCACACTGTGCTCAAATGATTCTTAATTTGTTTCTTCATATATATATATTTTTAAATTGGAGTTATATGCAGGAGTCAGTGTGGTTGGCTTGGGCTAAGCTGTGTCCCTCTGGGGCAAAGGCAGTCCTAAGCAAAGCAGAGCCTTGGGTCCCCATGTTGGCTGACACATCTTTAATGGAGAGCAGTGTGTAGATTTGGAAATGCAAATATGGCCCCAGCAGTCACTGGGGAGCGTTAGCACTCGATATGAGGCTGGCTTTTATTGGGGCCTTCCTGAGAGGCAGTGGAGGGGCCCAGGAGCTGTTACTGCTCGGGGTCCAGGGTGAGCTGGTGCCAGTTGCCATCCCTGTAGATGGATTACATGTGGAGGCACCAGCCCCACTGCTTGGGCTTGGAGAAGGCCAAGCCCAGGTTTCATTTCCTGGAGCTCACATGTTAGTGAGGTGACAGATGTGTCCCTGGTCACCAGTGATGTGGCAAGGGGTGTGACACATAGGGAGAAAGTTCCCTCGCCTGGGGGGACCAGAAAGGTGCAGGGGGCGTAGCCATAGGAGGAAAAGAAATCCTGGGAGGAGGCAGAGAGAGCCACAGAGATGAAGTCCTGGTCATAGGAAGAGCCCGGCGCAGGGCACAAGGCCAGTCATGTGGCCTGGACTAATCACGTGGGACCCTATGCCTGCAAGGAATGGGCTTCAGCTCTGGCTGCACCTTAGGGTCACTTGGGAATGTTAAGAAAATACCCTCACTGGGACCCTACCCCAGACATTGATTTCAGTGGCTGGGGCAGGGGTCTAGGGATTATTATTTTTTAACCCCACAGTGATTCTAATGTGCAGCTGCGTTCGTGAGCCACTTTTTTTGTGTGTGTTTGGCTGATCACAGGGATTGAACCCTGGACCTTGGTGTGATCAGTACCACACTCTAACCAACTGAGCTAACCGGCCAGCCTGCAAGCCACATTTAAGTGAGGGGTGGGTTGGAGGACGACCACAGGAAGGTATTTGAGAAAAGGGAGCTGACGGCAGCAAGCAGAGGCAGAAGGAATTTCAGGAGGGGCAGGCAGAGTCTAGGCCAGAAACCGTGAGAGGCGGAGCCAGCCAAGGTCTGACTCCATCTGTTTTCTTCCTTACAGTCAAGAAAAATGTTTCATTTCTCCTGCATTTAGATGTGCTTAAGCTACTGGTAGCATTTGTCTACTTTGAAAACAGTCTTCATCCTTTCTTTGCCATGGGTTTGGAAGAAAGATAGGGTCTGTGTGTGAGCTCAGGGGCCCTAACCTCTGACCCCTGGTCTAGGAGCACACTTGAATTCCAGGGCCACTCAGTGAGACGGGCCTTCAAGGAAGGGACTCAGAGAACTCCTAGATTTTTTAATGAGTAAGATTTAAAAAATCAAAAATTTCTCATTTCCTTTATTTTTATCATGAAAATTTTAAACATGCTCCAAGGTAGAGAAAATAGAATAAGGAACCCCCAGGACCCCTTGCCCTAATTCGATAATTCAAGATTTGCCTCACTTGGTTCATCTATGAAAAACTGATATAAAGCAATTCCAAATACAATCCACACACACATGCATGACTGATAGCAAAGGCTGGTCCCTTCCATGGAACACGGCCCTGCACCCTTCTTCATGAGGCATGTGGCTGGAACGTTTCTCTGAAATTCTACTGCATCCAACGCTGGCCTTGGCTGCCAGCTGGACTGCAGTCAGCTTATTGCATCCTTCTGAGAAGCCAGCAACTGTCACCTGCTGGCATCACTTATGGATCCAGGCTGCGCGGCACTGGGGATATCCTGCCCTAGCAGGAGCATCCTGCAGAACAGCCCAAGCCTTTCTTTCCTGTCAGGTGCTAGAGCCAGGCCCACCCTGGGTCACTTAAGGGTGGTCAGTTTGGGATTTACCGGACTCGTTATATGGAGTATTTAATGTACAGCCTGAAAACTCACTTGCATTTTTTGGATTCAAAATACTGTCATCTCCTAAGAAACCCTGCGGTGTTACATTATCTAAAGTCAATTTCCTCTTTTATTCCCAGTGTGCATGCATTTTTTATTTATTCAGTGAGATATTTAACTTAAGGTAGATGTGTTTTCTGTGGGTTTTGGCAGCTGGGAGGCAGACCTTGAGCTTTGCCTGTAAGGAGCTGCATGTTCTCGGGCTTCAGAACCAGCTTCCCTGCAGAGAGGCACATGGGAGGTGCTGAATGAGACCCCAGGCCATCCAGCACCCACAGAAAAACAACTTCCCAATTTTCTGTTTTTAGTAAACAGAATGAGACATAAGGAAGCAGAGTATCCTTCTTCAAAGCAGCTTTTAAATGAAACCTTTTCTATTCATTTCTCAAAAGCATATCTGAAGATGGGGCAACTAGTTCTTTTTTTTTTTTTTTTTTAAGAACTTATAACCATGTCACTTTGGCCTTGAGCATGTTTCAACTCTTCCTTCCTGAATATAGAAATTTTAATGAAAATTGTCCCAAGCATAATCAGTTTTCATCAAGAAAATTTTTTTTTTTTTTTATTTTGTCAATATACACTGTATATGATTATTATGGCCCGTCACCGACACCTCCCTTCCTCCTCCCTCTCTCCCCTCCCCCCCAAGAATGTCCTTTCCGTTTGCTTGTTGTACTCAGTTTTGCTGGAGGCACAAAATAAATGAAACACAGCCCCAGGCTTCGGGGGCTGATGATCTGGGAGGAGGCCAACAGGTAGACAAATACACCCAGTGAGTGCTTGTGACCATCACAAGAGGTTTCTGTACAGGGACGGACAGGATCTAGGGCTTGGCGTGAACAGAGGTCAGACCATGGGGGCTTCATGGGCTCAGACTTTACCCTGTATCTTCCGGGGAGCCACTCAAGGACCTTAGGAGGCACGACTGATTTCCTTCTCAGAAAGATATGATGATTATAAAGGATGGGTTTGAGTAAGACAGGAAGAGGCAAAACATTGGGACATGGTGGCACAGGTGAGAGGTGGTGATGGAGAAGGCTAGGGGACTCCGGCTGGCCGTCTCGGAGCAGAGTGTGAGCACGGAGAGGAAGCCCAGGCACTTCGTGCTCCTCTGTCACTTTAACCCAGGCAGTGTTTTTAACAGATGAAATTAGGAAGAAATAAACATGAAGGGTAGTTTTGAGGGGCAAGTTCAGAGCAAGGGCAAGAATTGAGATGTCTCCAGGGAAGAGGGTAGCCTGAGGGACAGAGGAGCTCTGAGCCTGATTCCATAGAAAGGGTGGGAAAGTGCTGCTGCTTAATCCCCAAAGCCTGCTGAGGAACTGAGGCTGCCTGAGCCTCGTCCCAGGGACAAGAGTCCACCAGCCTGCGATAACCCAGATGCACAGCGGTCCCACCTCACCTGTAACCCGGGGTCATCCATCACGTCCATCCTCCCCAGCCACCTTGGGAACCCCACAACCCTGGTTCATGGGGAGATGGCTGTATCTGGAGTTTCTGCCACACATCACTGTGTATCCGTGTCTTTTCTTCAGCTCAAGTGGAAGCCCCGTTCTATGAGGAGTGGTGGTTCCTCCTGGTGATGGCGCTCTCGAGCCTGATCATCATCCTGCTGGTGGTGTTTACTCTGGTCTTGCATGGACAAAATAAGAAATACAAGAACTGCGGCACAGGTATGCTGTCTGCCTTCATTTTTCCATTTCCCAAAGTGCCCTCGGCATCCTTGAGCTAACACTTTCACGTTTGCTTTTCCTTCCTGGGTCACCTGTGCCAACATCTGCTTTTCATTTCCTTTGCCAATAGGTGTAAGGTAGATGCCACAGTTTTCTTTCTGGAGGCAGCAAGTTATAGTGAAACAAGAGCTCTGGACCTCAGTGACCCAGATTCTAGACCTGGCTGCCCGCAGGTTCACCCTGGTTCTTGGATAGGGCATTGGAGTCATTTGGGACTCTCTGAGTCTGTTTCCTCCTCTGCTCCATAGCTCAAGTGCAATAGTATTTTTTAATACAATTAGGAAGTATAAAGCCTTAAAGAGAAGAAATACTGTACTACTCAGTGTTATGAAAATAACGAACTGGGGCACATCTCAGGTATTTTGGTGTGCTCATGGAGTGTTACAGAAATGTTGTCATGGTACAGCCCTTCCCACGTGCTGGAGTTCGCACCTTGCCTTCCAGCCCACCATCCAGCTCTGAGCCCTCTGAGGGCCAGTTCACTGTTGTGTTCCCAGCACAAGCTCCACACCTGGCACAGAATAGGTGCTCAGTCAGTAAATGTTTGTTGCTGAATGAATCACCATTGTTAGAGAAATGGACAAATGGACCCAAAGCCAGCCACAAGAAAACACATGCAGTACAACCCCATTTATATGAAGGTCAAGAACCACCGAAATGAGTGGGTGTTTCTAGAAGGCAGAATTGTGGTGATCTCTTGGTGGAGAGGCATAAACAGGAGGGTGTGTGAGGGAGCTTTGCGGGTGCTGAAAATGCTCTATATGCTTCAATGAGGGCGCCGGTTACACACATAATGAGAAGACATCATGCCCCACAACGCTTGAGATTAGCGAACTTTGTGTATTTCAGTGGCATCAACGTTAAAAACGTTCTCGTAATTACCAGCGGACAACTTCTTTGCATAACCAGAATATAACTGAGCTCTAGAAAGCAGCCTGTTTTAATCCCACGCGGCAGCCACCAGAGCTGTCACTGAGTGCAGGATGTGGGCAGTTCTGATGTCACCACACTGCTGGACTGGCCTCTTTCTCAGCTCGGCTCTGTCATGGGAGGTTTTCCCATCAGCTTTCCTGGCAGCTCCCTGATGAGGTCCTGTAGGAGAAGAGCCTGGCCACCTGAGCCCAGCCAGCAGCACCACTGTCCTTGTGCTGAAGGGGTTAATAAAACCAGGCACCCCACATGCCTCGCCATTTGCTTCTGTAACGTTCAGCAATTCATCCCTCAAAGAAAGGATTTCTTTTTTTCTGTATAAATTCACTTCTAACAAGTGTTCGTAAATCAGATTTTATTCCTGTGGGATTTACAATGTATGAATGGCATGTCATTTTAGTGAGTTAATGCTATTACAGGCTCCTATGTATGGCGCATAGAAAATCTCCCTGCTTTTCACTCTCCTCCGTCTGGAAAACAGACTTGAAAAGACAGATCTGACCTGCAGCTTCTGATACTCAGCCTTAGCCTGGAGTATTAATTTAACATCATAATTGAAGCCTAGGGAAAAAAACACTTGTCTACCAGAATGTCTCCCTACCTGCCTGGGAGACATGCAGAACTTAAACCTCTGCTATGACAGCATCATTCTACAACCCTTCTCGCATGTACTCCCTTTTCCTACTGTCTGCATCTGAATTGCTTTCTGATATTGGCTTTCACCTGCTCCCCACCCTCAACCCAAATCCCCACTCACAGGCAAATTCATTTTTCATTTGCTGTTCTGTGTTCTATTGGCTTTTTCTGCTGCACACAAATAGGGCATTAAAGCACATTCATGTTGAACAGGTGCAAGGTCCCTCGCAGAGAGGAACCCCTTGGGGTTTAGAAATGTCTACGCACTTAACAGGTACCTGTCAAGCCCCTGGTGTGTGCTTAGGCACTGTCCTAGAGGCTAGCAGGACAGGAAGTGTGATGGATGAAGTCCATGCCTCGGAGAGCTGTTAGGGGACGGTATAAGGGAGACTAAAAGAAATAAGCACATATATATGTGTGAGAAGTACCCCAGGTGGTGATGTGATGAGCACCTTGGGGGAAATACAGAATGCTGGGAGTGCAGGAGGCAGGGGAAGGAGAGCTTGCTGCAGCATGGCCAGGAAGGGATCTCTGGTCTCATGACCTTAGCTGTGCTCTGAAGGACAGTGTGAGTGATCCAGGAGGGTATTGGGAAAAGGGCTTCCAGGCAGAGGGAACAGCAAGTAGGACAACCCCGGGGTGAGCATGCTCAGCTTGAGCCAGCATGAGGGAGGGGGGAGTGGTAGATGATGACGTTGGGATGGGGGATACAGACCAGGCCCAAGCCCAGGACAGCTGTGAGGACTTGGGCTTCCCACCAAATGAGATGGGAGGCCATTGGAAGTTTTTTTATGTTGTTTGGTTTCTCATAACTTTATTTATATTCATTTGATCTGATAATATATTTTAGAATATGTTTTGATATGTGTTTGTAAGTTTATATTTGTTTAAAGTGTACAATTCAAGGGCTGGCCCGTGGCTCACTCGGGTGAGTGTGGTTCTGATAAAGTGTACAATTCAGTATTTTATTGATAGAGATTACACCCATTATCACAGTCAATTTTATTTCTGTCATCTAAAAGGAGACCTGTACCTTTCTTTAGCTGTCATGCCCCTAAACGTTTACTTGTACTTCCTATTTTATAATACGATTGTGAAGTTTTTATTTTGAAATTTATTAAATATTTAGTTTCCCGGACTTTAAAAAAGTTTATGCATTCTGAATACATTTTCATAAAATACTGGCAAGAACACTGCTATTTTGGAGTCAGGCAAAATAAACACTGCTGTGCTAATATTGCCTTGCTCCAGCATTGTAATCAATACATAGCTTTTCTCCCCAGTTCAGCTCAGCTCTAACTGCCTTAGGAGCCGAAGTAGATCTTGCACGGCTCTGGGATTTATGTATAGCAGGAGCTCAGGAACTCCTGTCCTTGACTAACGCAGGCTCAGCATCCCTGCAGTGGGTACATTAATAAAACTTCTGTGCTTGCTTTCCTGGTTGGGCTTTAGGGAAGAGCATTTCCAATATGGAGGAGTCTGTGACCCTGGATAATGGCGGATTTGCTGCCCTGGAGCTCAACAGCCGCCACCTCAATGTCAAGAGCACCTTCTCAAAGAAGAATGGGACCAGGTAGGCAATCTATGTCATTGCAGGAAAATGTACGCCAGGTAGGGAGGCAGTGGCCACAGCCCCAGGGTGCTGTGTCTGCCCAAGGACCTAAGCCAGCCAGGGCTGGTGTGCTGGCTGGTCATGCCCTGCACCTTCTGGTACCCGCCGTATCCCACTGATTCTAAACCAACCAGAGGAAGCATTGAATCTAGGATGGACAGGATCGGCAGATGGAGAGACATTTTTAGTGCATTTCTAGATATAAAAAGAGGGCAGGATCTCAGGCGTGTGGGAGTTGGCCTGCTCTGTCAACTGGCTGGGCACCTCGAACTGGGGAATTCCTTGTTCATGTAGATGTCACCTTAGGCTGCAGCAGGCTTGATCTTGATCTAGTGTTCTAGAATGGAAGGGTGATGGTGGTGGTTGTTCTTATCACTTTATGTATTCCAAAGTTTCCCTGTAATTACGTAGATTGCCATTTCATGTCTGGATGTGAATGCAGAAAAGAATGATTTTCACCACCAAAGCCTCTTAATCTTTCCGCCCTTTTCCTAACATCAGCTGGTAGTAAGACTTCCCAGAGAAGAGAGGGGAAAACCTTGATTTGCTTTTTGATTTGTAGAGCACCATCTTCCCATCTGATCACCCTTGACCGAGGAGAAGGGCCAGGATTGCTAAAGTCCAGTAGGAAAAAACCCAAACACCTGAGGATGCTTTACCTGGAGAATAGACAGCTCAGGGCTCTTCCTGGGTCCACCAGCACTGAGTGCCTCTTCTTCCTGGGCCAGACTTGACTTGGATTTACTTTTAATTACAAGGACATGGAGTTGCACATCACCAAAACAAATGGGCTGAAAGGTTTCAGCATCCCTGCATGGTCTTTAAAACTTACAGTGGTGAGCAGTACCTGAGATTGTCTACACTGCTCCCATTCTCTACCTCAATTTGGGAATCTCAAATCATGTGAGAGGTGCTGAGGCCCAGAACTGACTGAGACACCTCATTCTTTGGGGGAGGCAGTTTACCCAAGTGGGTCTTCTACCTGCAGCTGACCCTCTGCCAGTACAACCTGGTGGTCGGTCCAAAGCAGAGCAGGCTGCCACCCACAAATTACTTTCCTTAGGGTGGGAAATAGAAGCTCGTGGTGTATCTGGTCACTTCTTTCATTTCATTTGTCTAAGAACAAGTTCTTCCTGTTGTGTAATAGAAACATGAAAATGCCACCACACATAATTTCTCCTTGCTTGGACCCTTCCCATTGGGGGATGAAAGGATACTCTGTCTGCAGCCACTGCCCCGGTCTGCACGCATCACAGCACGAGGGTCAGGACACGAGGAAGGTCCCTGTGAGTGCACATGCCGCTCTCACTGACAGATCCATGCACATCTTCAGGGGGAATAAGAAACACTCAATCCTGCCTGATTCAAAAATTAAGCAATTTTGTGCTCATATTTTCCCCCCAAGCTATAATTTCTCCATCTGAAAATTAAAAACGGGGCTTTTACTCAGCTACAAGATGATAGTCAGCAGGAAGTTGGGAGCTGAAGAGTGTTTTCATTTTCTACTGCTGTGTGATAAATCGACACAAATTTAGTAGCTTAAACCAACACACATTTATTATCTGTTTCCGTGGGTCAGGGGTCCAGCTGAACTGGGTCCTCCTCTCAAGGTCTCATATGGCCATAATCCAGTTGTTGGTTGGGCTGCATTCTCATCTGGAGGCTCAACTAGGCAACAGTCCTCTTCCAGTCTCATTCAGGCTGTGGGCAGAATGTATTTCCTTGTAGCCACATGGCCTAGGGCCCCAGCTTCTCCCTGGCTATTGGTGGAGACTGCCTTCAGGTCCTGGAGGCCACTCATGGTCCCCTGCCATGGGGCCTCTCCACATGCTATTTGCTTCTGCAAGGCCAGCAGGAGCATCTCTGTCTCCAGTCTGCCAAGACGGAGTCTCATGTAATGTCATGTGATCATGAGTGATGGGAGTGACAGTCCATTACCCTTTCCACATAACATTACCTGATCGAGGCAATGCCACTCCCTCCCCATTGCCATATTCCACTAGTTAGAAGCATGTCACAGGCTCTGCCCCCACTCAGGAGGAGGAGGTGATACAGGAGACAGTGGTAGGGGCCAACTTGGAATTCTGTCTAATTGGAGTTAATATTTCAGCAGCCTCCCTGCTTGCCTGGCCCAGCCTCGGGTCCTGGCCCCCACTAAGCAGGGCACCAGGCCTGGTACAAACTTCCCTGATTTCCTCTTATCAGTGGCATACAATCCACACTCCTTAGCTCAGCGGATCAGACCCTTCCCCCATGACCTTGTCCTCATCCCTGTCCAATGCATCCCCCTTCCCCCTCCCGACCCTGTGAGAGCCAAGCACCCTGAACCTCCTTTGGTCCTGACCTCGGTACTCTGTGCACTTTAGTGTCTCATTGGCCCCTCCCTGGGGCAGACTGGCTCACTGCCCCCAGTGCCTCCAGGCCTGGTACAGCCCCTGAGAGTGACAGGCGCCCAATAAGTGGAGGCTGTTGAACATTAGAGAGCCAGTGCTCATCATTTTTTGCATCGGTTGCCAGAGTGGTGTCAAAGCCTGTGGATTTCCTCATATTCCAACTTGATGAAGGCTGGTTGGCAGGTTAGGAGTCTCTGGGGGAAGGTGTCTTTTGCCCAGAGGATAAGTTGCAGCATCCATCCTCACGCCAGGTCCCCACCCCGGCCGAGCCCTGGTGGCCTGCACTACTCAGACGAGGACATCTGCAACAAGTACAATGGCGCTGTGCTGACCGAGAGCGTGAACCTCAAGGAGAAGTCAGTGGACGCATCGGAATCCGAGGTCAGTGCCTGCATTTTCTTTTGGGCGGCGACCACCATTCCCTACTTTTGCAATGAGCCTTCTGCTTCTTCCAGCTGTCTTGTCCCATTTGAGTCTCACAACAACCCCAGGAGGTAGCCAGAGCCAATGACAAGTGACTCCACTTTACAGATGAGCTAAGTATAAGAGCCAGAGCCCGCTTGGGGCCCACCAGTAGCTTGCACACAGCCTGGGGCAAAACAGAATGGATGCTCCAAGCCTGATTCATGGAGGAGCAGGTTCTGATTGCTAAGCCCGGGGGTGAGAGTAAAAGAGAGACAGGCCGGCGTCCTGCATGAGGGGCACTGCAGAGGAGAGCATAGGTGCAAACTGAGCGCTGGCTGGACACTGTCCTGTGCTTTATCATGTTTAGCCCGGAGGTAACTGGTACTAGACCACCTTTTGCGGACAAGGCCAGTGACGCTTAGCAAAGATCAGTAACTTGCCCTAAGTGGTATTCTGACCTAAAAGCCCATTCTCGTTCTGTTTCGCCTTCAGAGATAAACCTTGAGGTTACCTAAAACTTGGTGGACCCTAAATCCCAGTTAGAGTAGCAGAGGGCCTGAGCCGGCAAGGCTGATGGGAAATGGAAGCCCCTGTTCTCCAGATGGGAGCCTCCCACTCACCCTGGGCATTTGCTCTCCTCCCACTGTCCTCACCATCCCAGCCCTGGGATCTTCCTGTTCCCACTTCCTTGAGCTGGGGAAGGGGAATTTACTTACACACCACAGTTTTGGGTCAGTTAACAGGGACAGGGCGAGCTCACACTTGAAACAGGGCTCTCTCTTCACTGAGCCGTTAGACCAGGGAGATTGTGCCCCTGAGGTTGTGTCAGCCTCCAGCTGTGGCCCCTGGGACCCGCAGGCCTGCCCATCTCAGGCCTCCCTGTGTTGGGATGTTCTGCCGTTCCAGAGTTAGTGTGTCTCATGTGTGAGGCCTGAGTGCAGCACAAGGGGACATGAGCTAGGGAACAGTCTCATGGTGGGGAGGCCCTAAGAGGGGACTCAGCATACCCCCTGGGCAAGTGCCCCTTTCCCCACATGTGCACTGTCTCAGTATGTCACATCTACAAGCAGAAACATCTGAAGCAGCAATTAGAAAAGTTGTTTCCTTTGAGTCCTCCACTTTTTTGTTTCAGATATGCCAAGCCTTGAGAAGGCACAAAAATCACCAAGCCATTTGCTGTGCACATAGACCCCATCTCCTGGTATTCATACTCTAAATCAATATTTAATCTAAAATAAGCCTCACCTTCATTTTGACCTGAATTCTGGCCTTATTGAGCCCCAGGCCTTGACAAAATGACTTCTTTTCAATTGTGGATTGTATATGAACTCCAAGCAAGAAGGGACAGCAGGTGCATGCCAGGGAGGCACCAGCTCTGCTTTGCTTAACATGTTTTGTTTACAAAGGATGCTGCATTCGCTGTCTGTACCACAGCCCTGGGCTTGGCAAAACAGCAAGCAGCAATGTGTATGCTCAGAAAGGTGCAGTTGTCTAAAATTGAGAGGCTGTCAAGTGAAATCCTGCAAAAACTGACCTGCCTTTTCTTGATAAGGAAACAGTAGCCTTTTTCTTGCTCTTTGTATGGAAAACAGCATGTTGTGAAGGAGTAGGACAGCTTTCAAGAAGGACTTTCAGTGTCAGCAAACAGGCACACATCTCATGGGCACCTGCCTTGTATCTGTCCTTAATGCCTGGCCCCACTGCTCTTTAGCATACATGGGCATCGTGCATACTGTTAATAGCTCTGTGCGTTAGCTCTGCATGTTGAGCTGTTAACAGTTCAATATGTATTGAGCACTCATTGCTCTGGTGTTCTGAGCACTGACTATGGGCCAAACCCAGGGTAAACATCTACTCGCTCAGTGCTCACACCAGCCCAGTGAGCTAGTATGAGTCTCCTCATTGTTGAGAGGCTGCTGAATTTGTCCAGCAAGGAGGTACTGAAGCTGGATGCCCACCCAGGGCCTCATGTCTCCAGAGCTCAGTTTAACCTCTCCTTTCCACCACTGTCTCCTGCGGCCCAACACTAGGGAGTCAAAGGCATGTCCTAGAGCAGCCAGAATGGGATTAGTGAATTCTGAGCTATTTGTTTATAAAAGCATTCTTAAAGTGAGTTAATGGAAGGCATTTGGTGTGTTTCTCTTCCCACATGTGTGGGGTGTTTTGAGATTCAAATTCAGCTGATTTTTATGGAGGATTATCAAACGTGCCCAGGCACTGAGCTAGGCGTATACATGGGTGCATGCACAAATACACACACACATACACGATACACATTATATATACATACACACACACACATACACGTAACACGCATACCTGCGTGCACATAATACATACACACTCGCACACAGACACACATACACATACATACCTAAATACAAACACACACACACACAGAGGTGGAAGGAGAGAGGGAGGTGAGTCTGGAGGGACAAGGGAGGAGGGCACGGGTAGGAGGAGGGAGGGATGTGGAATCCACGCTAAGTGGAATTCTGCAAGGTGCTTGTTACAATCCTATTAGATATAGATGAGAAAGCCGAGGCTAAGAGTTTTTTTAATGTCTTCCCCAAGACACACCCACTAATGAACTGGGCTTGAGGGCAAACCTGAGAGTCTAGCCCCAAGTTCCATCTTCCCCACCAGAACTGTTACTCAGAACTAGGTGAGCATGGCGCCGGCCGCATGGCTGAGGAAGCCAGGCCTCCTTGCTCCCGCTCGGCACGCCCCACGCTAGGAGGAAAAAGCTCCCTGGTAGTTCCCTCAAATGTGCCTCATGGTTCCTAATGCCTTTTGGGTCACGGGCTCCTTCAGGAAGCTGATGAAAGTGTAGATGCTCTCTCCACCTACATACAGAATTTCTTCTAGGATTCGGGGCCCAGGCCTCCCCTCGGAGCCTGTTATAGACGCTCCACCTAAGGTCCCCTGGAGACCCAGCTGAGAATCCCCATGCCTGGGCCAATGTGTGCTCCCTGGGTTCTTGGGTAGATAAAGTGTGGCCCTTTTTGGAAAGCTCTTTGCCGTATAATCTTGCTGTATCCCACCTTTGAAGATCATGAATTTGCAGTATTTGCAGACATTGAATATTCATGGGATCCCAACAGAGGGACCTAGGGAAGCAGGTCAGATGGAAAAGTTCACTTTGAACCACTGTTTTGAACAGGTGAATTGAGATGTAACTCACATTCCATACAATTTGCCATTTGAAGTGCACAATTCAGTGAGTTTTAGTATATCCAAGGAGTTGTGCAACCATTGCCACAGTCAATGTTAGAATATTTTCACCACCCCAAAAAGATGTTGCATACCCCAGTCTCTCCAGCCCCTGGCAACCACTAATCTACTTTCTGCCTTTGTAGATTTGCCTGTTATGGACATTCCATCTGAATAAATCATGCAATATATTGTCTTTTGTGATTGGCTTCTTTCACTTGGCATAATGATTTCAAGAAATCTGAACCACTTTTACTAAGTAATCAATTGTCTTTTAGAAATTCTCTTTGACATTGTCTGTATTTAAATCCACCTGCAGTCCCAAATTTCTCCATTTATATGAAAGAAACATGTATTTTTTCTCAACATGTTTGCCCATATGGTTTCTTGGAAGAGAAATGTGTTTTTCTTTGGGTGGGTCTAAAGGAACACAGGCCAAGGGCCATGAGGGGATTTGGAAATGCTCCCATCTTCCCCATTATGTCCCATCTAGCCCCCCCACTATAATCAGGATCTTGTTTTTTAAAACATCTTTATTTAGTCATAATTCAGGTGCCATGTAATTCACCCATTTAAAGTATACCATTTAATGGTTTTTAGTATATTCACAGAGTTTTGCAATCATCTCCACAATAAATTTTGGAACATTTTCGTCACTCTGGAAAGAAACCCTGTAACCATTACCAGTCACGTCCTATTCCCTTCTACCCTGCTTCTCCTCCCAAACCATGGCATCCACTAACCTACCTTGTGTCTCCATGGATTTGCCCATTCTGGGCATTTCTTATAATGGAATCACGCAAAATGTGGTCTTTTGTGATTGTCTTATTTTATTCAGCCTAATGTTCTCAGAGTTCATCTCTGTCGTAGCATATACCAGTACTTCATTCCTTTTTATGGCTGAAAATATTCCATTGTATGGATGTACCACATTTTTAAGATCTGTTTATCAGTTGATGAACATTTAGGTTTGTATCCAGGATTCCCAAGACAACTCCCAAGTTCAACGATTTGCTAGAAGGACTCACAGGACTCAGCATATAGTTGTGCTCATGAATAGGATTTATTACAGCAAAAGAATCAAAGCAAAATCAGCAAAAGGAAAAGTGCACAGGGCAAAGTCTAGAAGTGACCAGGCACAAGTTTCCAAGAGTCCTCTCCTATAGAGTCACTCAGGGCACACTTAATCCTCCAGCAGTGTGTTGTGAGAACATATGAGAATTGTCTATCACTGCTTGTACCGTAGCCTTGAGCTTAGTGAAAACCGTATGCGACATTGTGAATGCTACTTATTAGAAGCTCAGTGCCCAGGGTTTTTATTGGGATCTTGTTATTTAGGCACCCTATGGTCAGCATGTACCCAAATTCCAGACTCCCAGAAGGAAAGCAAGTGATTGGCATGAACCACAAAATTTTATATTAGTGGAAGGAAATTTTTAACAGCCAAGTTCCCAGATGCCAAGTAAGGGGTCACCCTTGAAAGCAGACCTTTCTAAAGCTAGCAATCTCAGGCCTGCTCTGTTAACATTTTTCTGTACCAGGTTGTTTCTTCTTTTTGGCCATTGTAAATAATATGCCCTTTATCTGGCTGAGTTCAGTGAGTGTTTTCATTATTAAAAGGTGTTGGATTTTGGGCCAGCCCGTGGCTCACTCGGGAGAGTGTGGTGCTGACAACACCAAGTCAAGGGTTAAGATCCCCTTACTGGTCATCTTTAAAAAAAAAAAAAGCGTTGTATTTTATCAAATGGTTTTTCTGTCTCTATTGAGATGGTTCTTTTGTCTTTTATGCTATTAATATGGTGTATTATTTTTTGGATCTTAAACCAACCTTGCATTCCTGGGATAAACTCCAGGTCATGGTGTATAATCCTTTTTATATGTTGCTGGTTTAAGTTTACAAGTACTTTGCTGAGGATTTTTGCATCAATATTAATACAGTACATAGGTCTATAGTTTACTTACATGTCTTTGTATGGTTGTTTTCATGGGGTAATACTGGCCTCATCGAATGAGTTGGGAAGTATTTCTTCCTCAATTGGTGTTAATTCTTTAAATGTTTGTTAGAATTAACCAGTGAAGTCCTGGGATTTTCTTTGTGAGAAATTGCTAATTACAAGTTTTATCTCTTTGTTAGTTATAGGTTTATTCAGTTTTTCTGTTTTTTAATTTTTTGCTAAATCAATGTCAATCATTTGTGTCTTTCTAGGAATTTGTCCATACTAATCTGTTGAAATACAGTTGCTTGTAATTGGTTACAGTTGTTTATAATTCTTCATTTCTGTAAAGTCAGTGGTAATATCCCTTAATTCATTTCTGGTTTAATAATTGGAGTCTTCTCTCTCTTGTTCCTGGTTAAAATTTTGTCAATTTTGTTGATCTTTATAAAGAACAACTTGTAGTTTCATTGATTTTCTCTATTATTTTTCTACTTTCTATTTCCTTTATTTCTACTCTAATCTTTATTATTTATTTGTTTCTGCCCACTTTTAAGTTAGTTTGCTCTTCCTATTCCAGTTTCTTAAGTTGGAAATTTAGGTTGTTGATTTGAGATTTTTTTTTTGTCGATATATGCCTTTATAGCTGTACATTTCCTTCTAAGCACTCACTGTGTTAGCTGAATCCCATAAGTTTTAGTGTGCTTTGTTTATCTTCACTTATCTCAAAGTGTTTTTAATTTTCTTTGTAATTTCTTCTTTGGCACATTGGTTATTTAGGAGTGTGTTTTAAATTTCATCATATTTGCATATTTCCCAAATTTTCTTCTGTTATCTATTTCTAAATTTATTCCATGTGGTCAGAGAAACAAACTCTGTATATTACCAATCCTTTTAAATTTGCCAAGTCTTGTTTTATGTCTTACCATATGGTCTATACTGAAGAATGTTCCATATCCATTTGAGAAGAATGTGTTATTCTGCTGTTGTTGTCTGTTAGGTCTATTTGATTTATAGTGTTGTTTCAGTCTTCTGTATGTTTGATCTTCTGCCTAGTTGTGTCACTCATTAACATATTGAAGTCTCTGTTATTATTGAATTGTCTATTACTCTTTTCAATTCTGTCAGTTTAAGTATTTGGGGGCTCTGTTGTTAGGTGCAAACATTTTTATAACTGTTATATCTTCCTGATATTTACCCTTTTATAAGATGCCCCTCTTTGTCTGTAGTAACAATTTTTGTCTTAAATTCTATTTTGTCTGATATTAGTATAGCTGCTTCAATTCTCTTTTGGTTACTATTTACCTGGTATATCATTTCCATCTTTTTACTTTCAACCTATTTGTGTTTGAATTCAAAATGTGTCTCTTGTAGGCAGCATATAGTTGGATGGTGTTATTTTGATCATTCTACACATCTCTGCATTTTGATTGAGTTGTTTAATCCATTCACATTTAATATAATTGCCACTAAGGTAGAATTTACATCTGCCATTTTGATATTTGAACACTATATGTCTTATATCTTTATTCTCCTGTTTTTCTATTATTTATATTTTCTTTATTAAATCGATTTTTTAGGGTACCATTTTAGTTTCTTTGCTTTTGCTTTTACTATGCATTTTTAGTTATTTTCAGTAGCTGCTTGCTCTAGGATCAGTATCTACTTCAGATTTATATTAAATTTCAGTGACATATAGAAACTTTACTCCTTTATGGCTGTATTTCCTTTTCCTCTTCTTGTGCTATTATTATACATATTATGGCTGAATATGTTAAAAACTCAAGAATACATTTTTGTAATTATTACTTTACATATTTGTGTATCTTTTAGAGAAGTTGAGAAGAAGAAAGGAGAGCAAGCATATATTTAGAGAATTTATCATTTTCACCTTCTTGTTTACTATTTCTAGTCCCTTCATTTCTTCCTGTGGATTCAAGTTACCAATGGTAACTTGAATTTACTTACTCCACTGCCCTCTTATGCTGTTATTATTAAATATGTTACATTTCCATAGGTTATAGGTCCAATGATACAATTATATACATTTTTTATGCAATAGCTTTTTTAAATCAGGTGAGAGAAGAAAGGAGAAGAAATATGTATTTATACTGTCTTTTATAATTATCTATGTAATTACTTTTATAGGTGCTTTTTGTTTTTTCATGTGGATTTTAATTCCTGCCTGGTATCAGTTGGTTTCAACCTGACAATCTTTTTTTAGTATTTCTTGTAAGACGAGTCTGCTAAGCATTGAATGTTTCTCAGTTTTTATCTGTCTAGGAATGTCTTTATTTCACCTTCATTTTTGAAAGTAGTTTTACTGGATGTAAGATTGTTGGTTGACAATTTTCTTTCAGCTTTTTGAATGTTACCCCATTGCCTTCTGTCCTCCATTTTTCTGATTAGAAGTCAACTTTTAATATTATTTGAGTTTCCTTGTACATGAGTATTTGAGTTTCCTTTTTCTCTTGCTGGCTTCAAGAGTTTTTATTTGTTTTTGTCTTTCAGAGTTTTGACTATGAAATGTATGGGTGTGGGTCTCTTTGCATTTATCTTATTTTCAGTTTATTGAGCTTATTGAATGTGATTAATGCTTTTTATAAAATTTGGGAAATTTTAAGTCATTATTACAGTATTTTTTCCACTTTTTTTCTCTTCTCTCATTCTGGTACTCTCCTTACACATATTTTGGTGCACTTAGTGCTGTTCATTTTTTTATTTTATTTTTTTTCACATCAGTCTATTTTCTTTTCTTTTCTTCTTCTTTTTTTTTTTTTTCTTATTCCATCTGTTTTTGGTTTTTTTGTTTTGCTTGTCTTTGTTTTGTTTATGGTGGCTGGCCATGACAAGGATCTGTCATGACCCTTGACCTTGGTGTTATAACACCACACTCTAACCAACTGAGCTAACCAGCCAGCCTCTCTATCAATCTATTTTCAAGAACACTTATTCTTTCCTATTTTCATCTCAAGTCTATTGTTGTGCCAGTGTAATTAATTTTTAATTTCAGTTATTGTATTTTTCAACTTCATAACTTCCCATTTGGTTATTTAATTATTTCTATCTCTATTGATATCCTCTATTTTGGTACAATATTGTCCTCATACCTTCCTTTAATTCTTTAAACATAGTTTCCTTTAGTTCTTTGAACATAATTATAATTGCTGCCTTTGAAGTCTTTGCCTGCTTAATCCAACACTTGGGCCCCTTCAGAGGCTTTTTTTTTTTTAACAGATCATTTCAGATAATGTATTGTAGCAACTCTGAATACTGATATTCACCTCTGAGGATTGTTGTTGTTTGCTTACTTGCTTGTTTATTTGTTTAGTGACTTGGCTGGACTAGTTCAGTGAAGTCTGTTTCCTCTGCAATGTCACTCCTCAGAGGGTGCAGCCCTGAGCATGCATAGAATCTCCCTGACTACCAGGGATGACTGTGGTTTTAGCTGGGCTCTCTTTGATTGTCTTTTTTTCTCACCTTCCCATTAAGGTCTGGATAGTCTACCACTATTGATATCACACACAGCGGTTAACTTCTACTACTTGCTAGCACTATTATTTTTGACAGTGCCCTGGGGCAAATTTGCTCCATACTCTGATCCAGTTAAAATCCAGCCCTTTTGAAGTTGCCAGATGCTGTCAATCTTTAAAGCTTGCTCTGACTGTAGAGGCCTTTTCTTAGCTTTAGCTGTCTCTTTACCTGAATCTCTCTGTTAAACTTGTAGTTGGTTTACTGCTTCACTTGTTGCTATTGTGGAACTACCAACTTTCTCTCAATTTCTCACCCCTAAGGTTTCCACTGTTTTCAACCATGCCCTTAGGCATGCTCTGTCCCAAATAAAGTCATTCTCCTTAGGTGGAACTGGGGAGCTCTCTGTCTTATGGGCTATCTCTTCCCTCTTTGCATGACCTCTGTCCCCAAGTGGACCTCTTCTCCCATACTGGTACACCTGTACACACACAGGGCACTGAGTTGAGATGGTAGCCCCTGGTCTTCTGGGCTTGCTCCTCCCAGTGTGGAACTTTTTGCTACAAATGAGGTGGGGTAGGAGCAATCAGGGCCCAGTATTCTCAGCCTGCTACAACTGGTATAGACCTCCCCACCTATAAGTATGGGAAGGGTGCCCCAGTTCTCTTGGCCATACCTGCCTGGAATAGAACTGCTTCAACATGGAGCTGGGCTGGGGGAGGGGAGAAGTTGGATGAGAGATGCCAGCAGCTTTCCTCACCAGGTTAAACCAAATTTCTAGACTAGGAGCACTGTCTTCTTGGCCACATATGCTCAGAGTAGAGTTTCTGTCACACTGAGCTTGGGGGATTGGGTGGGGAGAGCAGCTCCTGGCTCAAATAAATGCCACACACTCACTATTCTTAGTGAGATTTAGATTTTCTTGTATAAATGTTTCTCCATTTGCCATAGGCCCTTGACACCATTTCCAAAAACTTGAGATGGTTGTTTATAAGATAATTTTCACCAATTAAATCATTGCCCCACTGGGGAGAATGTCCACAGAGCTCCTCGCACTGCCATTCCAGGAGTATCTTTTGCCTTCATGATTAATAATTCTGTTATTCAGAGGAGACTGGTAGGAAGCACGGGCTTCTGGCCTGGTCCCTTAACTCCAAATTTACAGAAACAGAGTCAAGTTACAGAACTCTAGATAAGGGGCCGGCCCGGTGGCGCACTGCTATAGTGCGCCGCTTGGGAGCGTGGTGGCGCTCCCGCCGAGGGTTCGGATCCCACATACAGACCAGTTCCCGCTCACTGGCTGAGCGAGGGGCGGGAGCAGCACCGAGGGTTGCGATCCCGTGGCCGGTCCCGATCCAGTACGGGCGCGACACTGAGGGTTGCGATCCGTTGCCGGTCACGAAAAAAAGACAAAAAGCAAAAAAAAATTAAAAAAAAAGAACTCTAGATAAGGCCTTTAGAGAGAGAAGCAAATATCACAGGGGGAAGAGACTTAGGGTTGCTCAGTGATAGAATAAACCCCAAAACTATAGCACTCATCTTCAAATAGGACTATCTAATTAGTGACCTGGATTTAGAATTAGGTTTAAGATGTTTATCCTCCCTACTGGAGGCAGTGTATAGATACGAATGCATCATAAACTGAGATATTAGAGATCAAGAGTAATGTTAACGTTCTTTGCTCTGGGTTCAAGTCAATGGTTTGATCCAGTGTGGACACAGGTTAAAACTGTGGACTGGGGCAGGCTTCTTTTGTCCACCTTTCCTGCCTGCCCATTCTCTAGAGCACAGGGGATAAGGAGTCAGAAATCTTGTGCTTTCTCTACTAGCAGAACTCTTCAGAGAAGCTGTTATTTCACTAATAAAATAGTGATGCTGTCCTTTTCTCTCCAGGGCATTTTTTAACCATTTTCAGAAAGATTTTTAAAGTAAAAATTCTGCGAATTGGTTCACAGGTGCAGAGGAGCCTGCCTGATCAGAGCTGCTCTGAATTATGCCATAAGTGTCACATGATGCATGCTGTGGCTCTTTCTGTTTTTCTAGTTATAAATAAGAGGGTTTGTCACCGTTTGATCACATGGCTGCTTGTGAATAATATCAGGACTACTGTTCAAATCTCATGTTAAAAATTGTTTTTGAAATCTGAAAACACAGTTTTTAAAATCCCTCGTGCTCCAACCAACTTAAACCAACCCCCCTTGTACCTAATTAATTCCTTCATAATATTTGAGTCTTTCATCTTGTCAATATAATACCCAGAGTTTTCAGATTATCTTCGTTAGCTGCTTGCCAGGCATGTGTGCACCTTTAGAAACTCTCACAGTCAGGCTGGCGCTGTGTCCAATCACATTCTGTCCTTCTATGGTTTCCTGGGAAACCAACACACATCGCTACTTCATATCACACAGGAAACTTATGCAAAAAAAGACCCTGCAGCATTTCCTTTTTGTCAATAACTCTAATCCAGTAAAATACATCCCCATTAAAAAATAATAATGTCATATAAATAATAAACAGAGCAGGCAGCAGGAGGAAGAATGGCATTTTAATACTGTGCTTTCTCAGGGGGGCAATGGCAAGGTCTGAGCTGGAGTCAGGAGACCCTTTACTAGCTCTGCCTGACATCTATTTGTCACATGACCCTGGATATGTTCTCACTTCTCCTCCCTAAATGAAGATCAAGAAGCAAAAGAAGCCTCTCTTTTCTCTTGTCTCTGCTTCTTTCTGCACACTGGAGTTGTTCTCTCAAACTGGCTTTTGGAATCATTGGCTAGGTCTATGGGCATTGGCCACTCAAGGCTCACAGCCTCCCTGCTTTACTCCCCACAGAAAGAACTCTTCCCTTCCAGATTCGGTGTGAAAAATCCCAGGGTGAGACTCTGATTGGCTCAGCTTAAATCACGTGCCCACCCATTAATCAGTCACTGTTTTCTGAAGTGAGCCATTCAGCTCATGTGACAGGGAAGTGTGGCTTTCTTCAAAGAAGGGGTTGGGGCCCAGACACAAACACTGGAACATCACTGTCAGCTGGACAACTCCCAATTTGTGTCTCCTGCCAGGGCCATTTATTAGTGGCACATTATTATGTCATTTGTCACAGACCCCTCTCTTGATACAATAGGACTTTTAGATCTTTGGTTGAGAAAATACATAATGATATATAGCTATTAAGGAGTCTTGAATGAAATGGTATTTTATGAATCACATAGACACATATTTGAGTGTGGGGCATAAGATATATTCATTCTCGGGCCAACCCCCATGGCGCACTCAGGAGAGTGCGGTGCTGGGAATGCAGCGGCGCTCCCACCACGGGTTCGGATCCTACATAGGGATGGCCGGTGCACTCACTGGCTGAGCGCGGTGCGGGCGACACCAAGCCAAGTGTTGCGATTCCCTTACCGGTCACAAAAAAAACAAAAAAAAAAAAAAGATATATTCATTCTCGGGCCAACCCCCATGGCGCACTCAGGAGAGTGCGGTGCTGGGAATGCAGCGGCGCTCCCACCACGGGTTCGGATCCTACATAGGGATGGCCGGTGCACTCACTGGCTGAGCGCGGTGCGGGCGACACCAAGCCAAGTGTTGCGATTCCCTTACCGGTCACAAAAAAGACAAAAAAAAAAAAAAGATATATTCATTCTCTAAGCAGTTCTAAACATAGTCTTAGAAATGTGGACTCCACGTGCCCTTCCAGACTGCCCGTAGGTCCCACCTGGTCATGAAACCAGCTCCAGGAGAATGGGGTGGACAAGGGTATAAAGAGAGCAGAGAAATGCCCAAAGGGTCATAAGTGGATGCTAGACGGGTTTACTGAAACAAAATTGATAACATGCAGTCCTACTAAATTTGCTGATTTCTCCACCAGTAAGAGACTTGATATAAAACCCATCCACATAAACAGTCTTTCTCTACCTTTTATAGAACTGGGGTTGAAGATATCCCCTAACTGTTACTAGAAAGGCTTTATTTCTGCCACTTTGGCTGAAGTAACAATGCTGGGTCTAGCCCCAGTCTGGCCCTAGCCAGTATGACCTTGAGAAGGTCACTTATACTTGTGAATCTCGGTTCTTTCAGACACAAAATGAGGAGATTGAATCCAGCCACCGCTCCTCGGTTTTCCATATGCGTATCCCTCCTGGTAGGGGAGTTCACTGGGGAGGACCCCAGAGCACCTGAGGAGGTAGTCCGAGGAGGGCGAAGGTCTCGAATCTTACACTGGATCTTCAGATGACGAGGAACCCTAACCCCAGTTTGTGAAAACTGGAACTAAATTGCTGTCACCCATTTCTAACCGTTCTGTGAATTTCTCATGAGATAAAAGATGCCTTCAATGTATTTCAACGTGTTCTTTTCCCTGAGCTTCGGGAAATTTAGAATCAAAGTCAGCGCCTAAAGAAGTGACAAATCCAATTCAGGAGCTGATAACGTAGATTCTTTCAGCTTCTCTCGGATGATCTTCGTTCTCTTTTCTTCCTATCTTAGTTTACACAGAGCTTTACCTTGTAAGCCACCCCAAGGCCTCCAGAAAACAGATGAAGAATAAATCTTAAACAACAGCTACAAATACAGGTCCCTGATCTCTTAACTGAAACCTTTGAGGCCAGATACATGTAGGAATTCAGCATTTCTCAGGTTTGGGAATATACCGTATGTAATGTAACATCTCCATTCGGGTCAGGCCAGCATTCCATGACCAAACATATCAGTATTTCTGCAGTAAAACATGAGAATATTTACACTAAATAGCCTCCCATCAGTTCAGCTCAGGGTCAGCTGCCAAATTAGCTCAACCCAGGCCAGGCTTCACCACCAAATCAGTTACAAAAAGAGCTCTTGATTTTCAGAGCATTATGGGTTTTGGAATTAGGGACAGGGGATTGTGGATCTGTTCAACTGATGCAGAGGAGACGCCTGGAGCTAGGAAGAAGTTCCATGTGTGCAGAGGCAACTGACCCTCAGGGGGCTGTGAGCTCAGGCGGGCGCTCCTACCCTGCTGGCCTCATCTGTAAAATGGGAATAATAACGCCCACATCAGAGGATCCTCCTGCAGTTGCAAAGATTATGCAGGTGGATCGACCTGGTGTGTAATAAACATTCACTAAAAGGAACCACTAGTACGCTTATTACCATCGTACGATTACGGAGAAGCTGGGTGCTCTCTGCATCTCAGTGTGTGTCTGGAGAAGCTGGTTTTCAGCCCTGCATTTAGATGAGTTCTGACTAAGTAAAAAGCAGAGGAACCACAGATGTATTCAGCTGCTCACAGTTGATTATGCCGTAATACAAACAGTTTACATTTAATGTTCTGAAAATTCTCAAATCTGTGACTTGCTGTTACTTTCATGTAAATATTCCAGTTAGAGTTAAATTTTCAGTCTGTGTCCAAAAATCCCAGAAGACTCTGGCTCCACCCTATGTATATGAGGGGCTTCTGCACAGCCTAGAGGCGACTGGTCTCACAGGCTTCTAGGACAGACACTGACTCCCCAGCTGCAGGCCAGTGCTGGTTCATGGATCAGCTTCCTGCCTGGGTGCTGATGTGGGTGATTCACTCTCGGACTGTCAGATGAGGGGAGCAGCCACCAGGAACAGCAGCACTCATAGCACCAGAGACCCTTTTGTTTTCTGAGTCTCAGTATGGACTCCATGTAAAATGAGGGAAAGCAGTGACTTTCCCGCCCCCACACCCAGCTGAGGACATTAGTCACACACTGTAGGAGGAATTGGTCTAGCATTTTTACTTTTGAGAGTATTTGCATTCTGAAAGAGGTGCTGTGACTGGCACAGGGGCCCATAACTGGGGGTGTGGCTGCGCCTTCCTAACATCCACCAGATGCCTCCACATTGTGCCAGCAGCTCCCAGCCTGGCCTCATCAGAATCCTCCAGGAGCTTCTAAAAAATACACATGCCCAGGCCCTACGCTAGAGCCTCTGGATGAGGACAGCTGGAGCCATGCCCAGGATCTGCTCTCTCAAAGCCTCACTGGTGATTCTCAGGTGGCATTTCAAGGCCTTTCACTCTTTAATCTCCCCCAAACCCCCAGTCCTCTTGACACCCTCTGGGGAGGGAAAAAGGGCAGGTATGACTGACCCTGAGAGAGATAGAAGCACTGCAGCTTGGAGTGGAGACTGCCCTGCCAGACCCATCAGCCAAACACAGGGGATGGAGCAAGACAATGCTGGTCTCCAAGCCAGGTTCTGTCATCCTGGCAAGGTGCCTTGAAATGGAGAGGCTTTGCACAGCCACAACTTCCTGTTCCCTCCTTGAACTTGAAATGAAAGGCTGGCCAGCCACCATATTTACAGACCCAATTTTGGCAGATCTAAGGTGTCAGTGGCCTTCTGGCCACTGGTGGGGTGGGGGGCGGTGGGGCCTGCTGTGTTTTCAGAGGGCTGGGAAGTGTCTTAATGCTGGTCCCAGCAGCAGAACCTGGACCAGCCTGCCAGGCTCTGTCTCAACCAGGTGACTCCCCTAGGAGCTCAAGAAGCTTCCAGGACCCACAAGTGAGTGTCCCACAGTGGGATAGTGCATCTAGGAGGATATGGTACTTATCAGGGAAACTGGGAATCCTCCACTCTCTTGGGAAAAACTCCATTTCAGCCTCCATTTTCTTCTCTGGCAATCCTTCCAATGACTTAAAATCGACCTGAAAAACCATAAAATAGAGTTTTGCGTTAAAAAAAATGAACACAGAAAACATGTGGGCTAAATGTTTTTTTTTTTTTTTTGTCTTTTGTCTTTTTTCCGTGTCCGGCAACGGATCGCAACCCTCAGTGTTGCCCCCATACCGGACCGGGGACCGGCAACGGGATTGCAACCCTCAGCGTCGCCCCCATGCCTCGCTCAGCCAGTGAGCGGGAACCGGTCTGTATGTGGGATCCGAACCCTCGAGCAGGAGCGCCACCGCGCTTCCCAAGCGGCGCACTATCCAGTGCGCCACCGGGCCGGCCCAGGGCTAAATGTTTTTAATGGAAACTGATTTCTTTTATAAAAAGAAAAACAACCCTTAAAGGAGCTGAGCTTCAAACATCCATGAGACACCCAGTGCAGCTTTCCATAGCCATGTGGTTGAGGGATCAGATCTTCCAGTGCCTGGGGGAGGGCTAGATAGAAACATAAGATGCTATGGCTTATCTAGGCATCTTCAGTTTTCGGCACCCTCCCCTCTGAGATCTCCATGGATGTGATGCTACCTGGTAATTTGGGAGGGGAGGTCACAGAGGATACACCCCTCTCCTCACCTCCACACCTGCTCCAGATCCTTTCTCTCAGATCTGGAGCAGCCTACATCTTAGTCTCAGGCAAGCCAAAGGGCTAGATCTTCTTGGAGCCATGTGGACCTCTCCTGGGTCAGGAAGGGTGTGTAGACCTCTCCTGGGTGGAGAGGCTGCGTAGACTCTCCTAGGGCAGGGATGCACAGGGCTAGATCTTCTTGGAGCCATGTGGACCTCTCCTGGGTCAGGAAGGGTGTGTAGACCTCTCCTGGGTGGAGAGGCTGCGTAGGCTCTCCTAGGGCAGGGATGCACTGTGGACGTCTCCTGGGTCAGGAAGGGTGTGTAGCCCTCTCCTGGGCTGAGAGGCCCAGCTCTGCTCCAGGGACCATCTGGCCCACAGTGAGGGCTGGGGAGCAGAGACTCAGGGGCAGCTGAGAAAGTGCATTGTCCTGTCTGGCCTCCAGAGGAGATGCTGAGGGGCGAGGGCTGTGGGGCCTGGGGAGGTTTGTTCTCTCCCTGCATGGAGGGTGAGATGGCTTGGGGTTGAGGAAGGGAGAGGGAGCAGAGAGGGCAGGAAACAGTTGACACGCACCCCCCTCCCACGCTGGGCGACTCATGCCGCTCCTGCCGTCGGTCCCCGCGCTCCCACTGCCGCTTTCCCTCCGCAGGCCACCGACTCCGACTACGAGGACGCGCTGCCCAAGCACTCCTTCGTCAACCACTACATGAGCGACCCCACCTACTACAACTCGTGGAAGCGCCGGCCCCAGGGCGGCCGCGGCCCGGCGCCGCACAGGTACGAGGCGGTGGCGGGGG
>NW_007727940.1:95989-111660 GCF_000696425.1 Galeopterus variegatus | reverse complement strand
GCCGAGGCCGGGCCGCACCTGCACCCGGTCATCACCACGCAGAGCGCGGGCGGCGTGTACACCCCCGCCGGCCCCGGCGCCCGGACTCCGCTCACCGGCTTCTCCTCCTTCGTGTGACCGCGCCCCGCGGGCCTCTATCAGGGTAGAACGGATGCGAACTTCCCGGAGTCTATTTTTGTTAAAACAATGAACTCCAATAACTGAGCTGAAGTTTTTGTTTAAAAAAAAAAAAAAAATTCTGATAAGTGATGATTTTACCTACTTGTGAACACTAGATTTCAATTAGGAAGGTTTTTTTAATGGCTTTTTGTAACATCGCTGCAGGAAGCAGGTTTCTTTCTTTTTCTTTTCTTTTTAAGAGAAGGTGTATTTCACTGGTGCGATGGCCTGGCACCGCTGGGCTTGGGGACCTGCCAGCCCTGGGCTCCTCCATCCTAGAGACCGACTAGCAAGGCTGGAAGGGGGTTAGAGAGCGAGGGTCAAGGGAGGTCTCAGAGCTGCCCCTTTCTCCTTCTACCTCCTCTCCCGGAGAACCAGCGGCTCACAGTCTTCTTAGGACATCTTGGGGCTCGCACGTAGCTCGCTCCTGGGGTTTGAAGAGCAAACGTTTTCACCTGGGCCCAGTGCTTTTTGACCCAACTTCACCCGTTTCTGAAATGTTCTCACTCAGCAATTTCTAGGTGGGGAATCAAAATCAGCTTTAAGGTTTCTGACGACAATGGGGCAAGCCATGTAAGGTGGCACCCTCTGACCCCGCCCGAGTGGCTCCACTGTTGCATGTTGTGTCATTCCAGTGGTGAGATGTTCGGGGCTTTTTTTTTTTCTTTCTTTCTTTCTTCCTTTAAGGTTTCTGACGACAATGGGGCAAGCCATGTAAGGTGGCACCCTCTGACCCCGCCCGTGTGGCTCCACTGTTGCATGTTGTGTCATTCCAGTGGTGAGATGTTCGGGGCTTTTTTTTTTTTCTTTCTTTTCTTTCTTCCTTTCTTTCTGTGAACCCGACAGTACAGGAACAGGAAGCCTCCCCCAAGGCTGGAAGCCCCCGGGACGTCCCTGAGCGAGCTAGCGCCTGCCTGTGAGCACAGCACACAGCCCACTCCACTCAGCAAGACAGAACAAGACAGCGTCTTCAGAATTGCTTGTTATGTAGGAAGCGTGCATTGTTAACCAGAGTATTTTTTAAATCTTTTTATCTTTTTTTAAAATATGTCACTTGAATGCGTCTTTGCTGTCTTCAGGTGCCTTTTATTAATTGTTCAGCTTTGTACATGGGAAAGACAAAACGCGACAGTGTCTCCAAATAAAGCAAACAGCTCTGAGAAAACAAGATCCTGCATTACCTGGCGCACACCGGGCGGCCCCTGCACGTGGGGTAGTCCTCCCCTCTGTCCTCCCCTCCACTTGTCCCTGCTGCTAGGCTGCCCCCCAATCCAAGGCCAGCTTTTTAGCCTTAACAGGTTGTCTTGAAATGTTTTTTTCTTACGTTGTCATTGTTCTAATTGTTTTAGCTACATTAAAATAGCACAAACTACTTCGAAAATCTTAGCGTCCAGACCACAGCTGTGCTGCAGCCCACCCCGTTATTCTTGTAATAGATGGCTGAGCTGCTGGGGGTCAGCCCTTCAGCCCAGGGCCCAGGTCTGGATATAATCTGAGTGCTGTGGGTGCCAGCCGGTCCCCACGTCCCCACCTCACCAGCAGGAGTGTGGCACACACAAGACTCCAGGCCACTCTGTCAACACTTCCCAGGGCACAGAGGAGTGAGGCCAGGTGCTCTCCTCCCAGGTGACCTGCTGGTGCTCTGAGGGTGGAAACAGCCAAGCCAGAGATTGGCCTGTGCCACCAGGGAGCCGGTCTCCTGGCCATGGGTAGAAAATGTGGTCTCTGCTGGGCTACTTTTTTGTTACACTTCTGTGGGGGCAGAGGGGAAGGATATTGTCTTGATTCTGTGCTTTCAAAGTTTTATGTGAGATGAAAAACTCCTTTTTAGTTTTTCCAAAATTAGAGTGTGTGGAAAGTTTCCTTTCTCTCTCTCCTTCCCTTCTTCCCTTCTTCCTCCCTCCCTTCCTGTATTCCTTCCTTCCCTTTCTGAGTGGAAGGGGAAATACTCTAAACCAAAAATCCCAGCTGCTCTGCCCAAAGCCTCATGTCTGCGTGAGAATCACTCAGCACACCTCACTGGACAGGACCCGCCTCAGGGGACAGAGCCCACATCCTTCCTCTCAGCCCCGAAGAGGCGCAGTGGACAGAAAACCATGATGTGACAACTTGGATTTCTTGGAAGATAAGCGATAAATGGAGAACGTGGACAAACACTGCCTTCTGTGCGCTTCGACTGCTCTCTTAAGCCATAAGGACATGGCTTTGATAATGGGGAAAAGCGCTGAGACATCTTAGGTTGAGGACGATTTGGTGTGAGATGTTTTTCGCTCTTGGGTTTTCATGACAACAACATGACACTTTTTTCAGGCTCATATTTCTTGTGTTCTCTCTACTTTTTGTAAACTTTTTTTGTATGGAATGGTCTGTACAAAGCTGCACTGGCACCGTGGCTGCTGATGGACTGTTGTTAGCAGCTGCTCTCGACCCCGTCACTCAGAGGGGCTCTGTCCCATGACAGCCACCTCCACCAAAGGAACAGAGCTGGGGATTTCTGGTTAGATTTCAGCCTCCCAGAGCAACATGGGCATTGAGTGTCCATTTCTAACCTCTCATCTTTAGGGAGGAGAAAAAAATCACACAATAGGAAAATGGATATTAGATTTTAATCTTGGTTCTGAAAAAAGGACAAGCAAAATTTCTATAACCAAGATAAGATGGGATGTGGTGTTCTTGCTTTCTCCTGTAGTGCTGAAAGTGATGTCACTCAGGTGCCTCTCGATGAGTGGCAGCTGCGTCTCCCCACTCATGTCCTCAAATGGGTCATTTAAGAGTGTGTTGACTGGTGAGCTTCCCTTTCCCTGTGAGGGGGATGCAGCTAAGCAGCCTGGAGGGGCCGCGCTCTGTCTGAGCTGCAGGGATGGGTTTGCATGGGACTCCCCTACACCTGGGCACCAGGGCACAGGTTTCCAGAGGGGTGGGTGGCAGGGCCTGGACTGCAGTCTCCTTGGCCTCCTTCACATCCACCTTGTGAATAAATTGGCCCAGACCGAGTCCCTTCTCCCCCAGCCTTCCCTTTGGCTTCTCTCCCTTCCAAGCTTTTAAGGCGCACTTCATTCAATGCTGTAGCAAAAGAAGACACCGTGTGAGGCAGTGGGTGGGGGGGTCTTACCTACCTGTGAGCCACAGAAGGAGACTGTGACTAGATGGCCCACTGTCATGGAAAGTGCTCACACAGCCCCAGGAGCATGATGCGCATTCTGTAAACTTCTTTGGATGCTGTGCTTGTACTTGATACGACTGGAACTGAAGCATGGTTTTGCAAAATGGTTGTAGCATGGTTTTAGTTTTTACACATTATGGCCCACTGTCATGGAAAGTGCTCACACAGCCCCAGGAGCATGATGCGCATTCTGTAAACGTCTTTGGATGCTGTGCTTGTACTTGATACGACTGGAACTGAAGCATGGTTTTGCAAAATGGTTGTAGCATGGTTTTAGTTTTTACACATGCTTGGCACACAGTAGTTATTCTCCCAATGAGCAATCAAGCCGTGTATCTCAGTGTGGCTATCTTTAACTCAGCATCCCTGTAGCGTGGATCCAGTGTGAAAGGTGAGAACAATGTAGAAATTCATGAACTGAGCTGTCTGCTGAGGCACGTCTCCTTCCAGCATCACCTTTTGGTTTAGGAAGCGCTTAGGTCAGTCCTGAAGTTTTCCCTATATTTTCTGAAATGGTGCAGAAAACCAGATCTCATTTAGAAAAAGAAAGAAAGAAAAAAAAACAACTTGTAGGAAGACAGAGCGGTGCTATGGGTTCAATTTTTAATAAAAACATTATTTTGTTCCTTAAGCGCTTGTGATTTTCTTCAAGTATTGATGAAATGACTCAGGAGTCCTTAGGAACATTTATAAATTCTAAGGCTTTAAATATGAGCCCCGATGCTGAACTGAACCACACACACACACACACACACACACACACACACACACACACCCCTTTACCAGATCCCACTCCTGTTGAAATGCAGGTGTGCATGGGCAGTGAGAATACCTTCCAAATTGGAGTTGAGGTCAGAGGGAAAGCCACTTCATGGGGAGCACCCTGGCTGGGTGGCCAGGTGACCTGCCCCTGAATGCCAGCAGGCATTCCCAGAGCCAGCCCAACCCCACCTGCCACCTGGCTGCACCTGCCAAAGACCCCGCAGGTGCCTGGAAGGGGAAGAACTGCTCATTACCAGACTTAGTCTTGGCGGGGTGGAACGCGGGGCTGTAAGCAAGACTGCCTTCCCCTCCTGAGGAATCTCGCCTCACTGTGAGGGCCCCCGCAGTCTCGAGGAGTGCTCTCAGTGAAGGGTAACGAGCTGAGGCCGCTTCCCTTCCCTTTCAGAAGTGGCATTTTCAAAGGCTTGCCTGCCATTGCTGTCGAGAACCCAGGGCTTGTGTGAGCCACAGGGCCACGTGCTTCACCCTTTGTACCCCGCCCCATCCTGCCCAGCCTTAGGATGTTGGTTCTCAGCCCTGGTGCATTTTAGCACCACCCAGGAGCAGTTAAAAATTACAGACTAATTAGGTCAGATCTCTGGGGACTGGACCCAGACATCCGATTTGTTTTGAAAGCTCCCCAAGTGATTCCAGTGCAGCCGAGGAAGCCGTGCGTTGGGAAGAGGTAGGCCCGGTGCAGAGGAGAAGGGAAGGTCCCGGGGTCTGACCCTGCCAACTCTGCCCTTCTGCTCCAGAAGCAATCACTGCCACTGGTGAGCCTGAGGTAAGACCATTTCATTTTTCTCACTCTTCCTCGCCATTGTCTGCCTGATTTCACTCCCCCACAATATGAAATTAAAATCTGCACATTTTCCACACTGTACATATTTCAGAAATGCAGCTATTGTATAAAAGGTAGTTGACATTTATTGAGCACATCCATGTGCTGGACAGTGTTTTGTGTTCTTAGCATTTGTTAATTCATAGAACTCCCACTGGATACTATGAGGTGGGTACAATCGGGGTCCCATTTTACAAATAAGGGTCCATGTGCTGGACAGTGTTTTGTGTTCTTAGCATTTGTTAATTCATAGAACTCCCACTGGACACTATGAGGTGGGTACTATTGGGGTCCCATTTTACAAATAAGGAAACTTGCCTGGAGAGATAAAGCCATTTGCCCAAGGGTAGCCAAGTGGCAAAAGGCAGATCCAGATCCAAAGTTAGGCCCCTAGGAGGCTCCAGCACCTGGATCCCCAGGTCTCTAAGCCTTGCACAGCATTGCCTTCCTTTCACCTAAGATCTCCTCACATCCATAGGGAGTTAGCCTTGGAGAAGGCGTGTGCTGCTACATACAGCCAAGAGCCTGGAACCATTACTGCAGCTACATGGTACAAATGTACATGGGGCTTGGTAGATTTTATTTTCTCCACATCATCCTCAGTGCAGCTATAATAAGAGAAAATGCATGAGTTCAGTTGGTGCGTGTCATTATTATTATTATTGAAAAGTTAATCATGGAAGAAATCTTGAAATGCAACCATTTATCACAGAGAAAAGAAATCCCCATTATCTTGTTGGATGACAATGAGATAGGAATTCCTCCACAAGAAGGAATAATGACTTCAGCGAGAACTCCAGCTGAATGGGAGGGGAGGAGCTGGCGGCAGGAGCCTTACTGCTGCCTCTGGACTCTGCATCAGCCCTTGATTCTCTGTGGATCAGAAATGGGGGAGGGGCAAGAGTGGGGGAAGCCACCAGCTTGACACCTCAGGAGGAGCCTGCGCTTGGGCTTTGGGTCCCGCAAAGCCCAGTGGACGACTTCCTCCAGCCCCCCAACCTAACATGACCATTCCTAGGTGCAGAGCCAGGTAGGACCTGCATCTCCATGAGTTCAGGCTTCCTCTGAAAGGCACTCGGGGTCTGAGTCCTCTTCTCCCTGACGGAGAACCCAATCCACAGCAAAGTGAAAACCTAGACACCATGAGGACTCTTGAACCAACTGGCATCGCCCTGAGCAAAGCATCTCTGAGCTGAGCTGGGCCCCCAGAGGCCAAACTCGTGGGGGTGGCAGGGGAGTTCCTTTGTGCTCTGGCTGCCTACAACCCATTTCCCCTGCCCAACAGCACCCTCACTGCCCCTCCCTTAAGAGGCACTGTATAGGACAACCATTCTTAGGGGCTGTCCTTCCAGGCCAGGAGGCAACAGGAGGGGACCCAAGCAAGGCTGATGGGGTGGGTGCTACTCCCTCCTTGGCATGTGACTTGTCTGAGCATGGGACAAACAAGTTGGAGGCTCATCTGAGATTTCTTCTCTAGGATCCCTGACTTTCCAGAATGACCTTTCTTTCTGCCATTTCCCAGGTTCGGTTCCTGTCAATGTGTCAAGCTCCTGGAATCCCCTCAGTAAGTTCGTTGTTCTTAGGCTGAGACTGTTCGCCGACTCATAACTGGAGAGCCTGCTCCTCCAGGCTGGAAGGGCAGCTATAGAGCCGCAGCACAGTGACACCCCTGGGAAGGGCCCTCAGTCCCACAGCAGCAGCCACTTTCCCTGCTCCCTAGTCTTAGGAGCATCAACCCTGAGGAAAGAAAAGCCGATGTCAGGGGCTTGACCACAGGAAGCACTTCTTGGCACTGAGCTGGCCTGGTCCAGCTGTGGGCTCTGCAGCCCCAGGGCCTCGGTCATGTGATCCTAAGGCGACTGCAGTGAGGGACTCTCCTCATTTATCCTGGTTCATACCATGGGCAGGTGACATCCACAGCGCCAAGAAAATGGCAAAGCAAGAAGTGGTTTTAAGGTTTGTGAGAAGGTCTTATCATATTTCCCAATAAAATCAGAGTTCAATCAACATGGCTGTGGCCAGCTTCTGTTAAATTCACAGTTAGATTTTTAGAGGTTTGGTTTGGTCATCAAGTGAAACCATTTTCATAGACTTTATTTGGGAACCACAGAAGCTTTTGCAAACCTTTTGATTAAACAGCCTATTTTTCTAAAATGCTTGGCTCACCGTACACTTATTTTAAAATGGCTTGAACATGTCCATGGCTTTGCTTGTAAAAGTATCTCAGGATTTGCCAAAAATGCTTTCCCTTTAATGGCTTAAGTCAATCAGCAGCCAGCACGGGCAAAAATTCCAAGCTGTTAATTTTGGGCTCTGTGGTCTTAAAATGTCCTGCTTCTCCTCAGATAAGACAATATTCTGCAGTCATTAAGCAAACCACTACATTATGTGGTTGAATTTGATCCAGACTCACATTTTTAATTTTAAAAAATCATATTTCTAAGGCATTGTGGAAATACTTGTGTTTCTGTGGGATTCTCTGCCCACCATCAGCATATTGGCCTGCAGACATGGTGGGTTGGGAGAGCCCCACAGGGTCCCCAAAGGGGGGCAACAGGAAATCCCCATTCACCTGATGGAGCCCCAGGCTCTGCAGGGGAGAGCCCCTCGCCTCTCTCTCTGTCTTTGCAAGAACACTGAGAACCAGAGAATTGGAGAATTGGGGACTTGCTACAGCGACGAGGTATGGCAGAAACCAGGTGGAAATCCTAACACGCCCCTGGGCAGGTCTCCAGGGTGTCTCTGATGGGGACAGGGGCGGCCTTTCATCATCTACCTCAGTAGCACCCACTTCACAGCTGCCCACAGAACCCACGCGCTGTCACCCACTGCATGGCCCCCAGCCTCCCGTCTGCTCTTCCCACCCATCACTGTCCTTGTACTTTCTCCATCGCCCATGTCTTCCTTCCTCTTCCCTTCCAGCTTCAGCTCTTGCCCCTCCTTTCCCAGGAAGCACCCTCTCCCCACCCCCAACCACTCCAGCCAGCCTGCTCCTCTGGTCCCCGAACACACACTGTCCCAGGAAGGCCGCACAGTTGTGCCCTTGTTCCTTAGTAGCATCCCGCACCTTCCCCACAACTGGACGATAAGCCCTGTGAGGTCGGCGAGTCTGTCTTTCCTGTATTCCTGCTCGCCGGAACCGACTGTGTCGCATGATCCCTGCATGCCGGCACTTCAGGGGAGACAAGGATGCATGAGGCCCACATGCCTTGCAGTCTGCCTGTAACCAAATGCTAGGCTCATGGTAGGTGGGTGCACACGCTTGACAAACTGCAGTCCGTGGTGGACACAGACCTGCACCCCCAGACCGCTGTCAAGAAAGGCCTCGATGCAGGGTTTGTCTCAGTTGCAAGGAGCTCCCTTGCCCGAGGCCCACTCCTCCTGCAGTGCTGCAACCCTGGCCAATAGAGGTGGGCATATAAAGGCCTGGCCTGGTGGGATGCATTCCCCCTGGACTCCCGGTGCATTTGGGCTGAGGCTCTGCCAGGTCCACATGGCAGCTGGATTCTACCCAATCCTGCCCCCCTCTGTCCTCCCCCAGGCATGTCCCCCTGATGATCACCCTGCATGCCACCTTCCCTTCGAGGGCAGCTTTCAGAGAGCCCAACCTGGGATGCACAGAAAGGACTGCCTGGGAAACAGGCACAGATGCCACTCAGGGAAAGTCCTTTCTTCTGTCATTATGTCCAGCTATCCATGGACCGTGGGGGATCTGGTGAAGTGTTTGCCATCTGAGGAGTGTCGTACAAGAAAGGAGCTGTCATCATAGTACACCGCATGGCTCAAATGTGGGTCATATTTACATAGTTGCTATATTTCGATTTTATTTAAAAATTTATGGTATAATTATGTTGGGAAGATGAGGGAGGGTGACGCTTGTGGTGATGCTTGTGAGCAGCGTGAGGGCTGAGACCCAATCCCCACGTAAGGAGTCGTAAAACATCGAAAACCAATCAAAGTAGCAGCACAAGCATGGACCTTAGGAAGATGAAGATAAATACAAGATTCAGCAGTTAAAGGAATTGGACATTATAGATGTGGCAGGGGACATGGACCTGGAGCAGAGACCCTGCGGGGGACAGCTGGCTTTTGCGACACGTTTTCTCATACCATTTGATTTTTACATATATTACTTTAATAAGAAAACAATTAGATTTTTAAAATAGACACTGCATTTTTTGAAATTACACAAGACTTGAAACATAAATGTCTACCAGAAGGGGACTGGGGGGCCGGCCCGTTGGCGCACTGCTACAGTGTGCTGCTTGGGAGTGCGGTGGCGCTCCCGCTGAGGGTTCGGATCCCACATACAGACCGGCCGCTCACTGGTTGAGCGAGGTGCGGGCGCGACACTGAGGGTTGCGATCCATTGCCGGTTACGAAAAAAGGACAAAAAGGAAAAAAAAAAAAAAAAGAAGGGGACTGGGAAAATGGATTGTGCTATGTCTGCACGTGGGAACTCATGTGGCTGTTGAACAGAATGAGAAGGAATTAGATGGAATCACAATATATGGACAGGAGCAATCTCCAAGTTATACCATCAAGTGCAAAATAAGTGTTCTCCTGTGTGTGTGTGTACGTGTATGGGCGTGTGTATATGGATATAAACACACACACGTATAAGCTAGAATGTGTAGAAACTATCTCTGGAAAGATGGACAAGAAATCAGAAACGGTGGTTGCCTCTAGAGAGAAGAAAAGGGGAAGGACCCGGGTGGAGAGAGGCTAACCTCTGTACTGTATGATTTTTTCACCATGTCCATGTATTATCTTTTCAAATAAAATGAACAGTTGAGCAATGCCAGGGCAGCTAAGCTGGTTGGTCCACCCTCGCCCCCATCTTACCCCCCTCTTGGCCTCCTGGGCAATGGGCATAGTCCTGAATTGGAAAGGATCAGACACTTCCTAGCTGTGTGATCTGGGGAAAATCACAACCCTCTCTGATTTTTTTCTTTGATGAAATGTAATAGTTATTTTGCAATTTAAACAGCAAATGGTGAGAAAGCAATTTGGAGACTCCAAAGAAAGGATCAGACACTTCCTAGCTGTGTGATCTGGGGAAAATCACAACCCTCTCTGATTTTTTCTTTGATGAAATGTAATAGTTATTTTGCAATTTAAACAGGAAATGGTGAGAAAGCAATTTGGAGACTCCAAAAATATTTTAGTGTTAGTTTATTTCTGTTGTCACCATCACTTCCACCACCACCACCATCTTGGTACCTTGAGCAGGACACAGGGTCTATTAGTGGCTGTGGGAGCCATCCCTGCCCTGGCCACCCAAATATCCATAGGAGGACCGGAGGCAGAAGACCGTGACACCCGCTCTGACAGGCTAGTGCAGAGACTGCTCCACCCCAAACACCCCAAGATTTCACTGTCAACCCGTTCCTACTTGTAGGGTTTTAGGTAAATGAAAAGTAGCGCCTCTTAAAACAAAATTCACAACCTGGTGTCAACCAGCCCACACTGAAACTAAACTATAGTCAGTATTTCATGCGGGAGCAATTTGGGGTCTTTTGGATAACAACCTCTCTTGGGTCAGTCTCATCTTCCATTTAGAATTCTGTCTGTACTGAAAAGTATCCTCCATTTTTAATTTTTATCTTTGAAGTTTCAGCAATATTTACTGACCTCTCTCTTGATTTGAGAACTTAGCCAGCTAAGGCTCACGCTCCCCAGCCCTCCCCAGATCGCGCTCCGTGCGTCCTCCCTTCCTGAGCAGTCTCTGATTCTCACTGTCTTTCATCACGTTCAGGACAATCACCACTAAATTTGGTGTCTAAATTTTCTGGGGCCTTCCAAGTGAATCAGAATCCAGATCAGACTGAAAGTGGAAACACACTGGAATCTCAATGAGGCCATGGAGACTCCTGGTGGCTTTTAACAGAGGTGACTGGAAAACAGGAAGATTGACGGCATGAGGAAGCACGCGTTAGCAGAGGTCAGCGTAGTCACAACTCCCGATGCCTGTTTCTGCTCTCACAGAGGTTCTGCCACATCGGCCACCAGTCGCTTTGCCCTCCTTTGAAACCCTGCTCCCATCTAGCCAACAGGAAGGCAGACTCATCACTGTGCCAGGACTTAGGAAAAGCAGCTTGAGCTAGAGGCTTGGCTCTAAACCAAGGGCAATGATATTGCAGAATGTCAGAGATCAAGAGAGTTGTGTGATTGTGTCTCTGTCCCCTAGAGGCACAGCTTCGAATGGCTGTCTTCCCAGTTTATGCATCTCCAGGAGCTAAAATTCTACATTGGATACTATCAAAATCCTGGGGCAGTCGCCCCTTCCCTCGCTTGTGCCACTGATTAGAATTGTTGTATGTGTTCACACTGGTGACCTATTTATATTTTTCTAAATCAAAATGCACCTGCATATTAATTTCTGTTTTCTGGAGTCTTATACTCACTTTCCATTAGTAGCTTCCAACATGGCCAAGAGGTAACACCAGAAGGTTTCACAAGCTAGTTTCAATATTTCAAAATGCCCAACAGAAAATTGTGTATTTTTCTTTCCTTAGGCTGTGCCAGTTTCTTTGCTTTTGGCCAGAAGAGTGTCCCGCAAGTGTGGTCACGTGGTTGGCCCCGGGCTGATCTGTACTGTAGGGTGACTCCAGAGGCCACTTGTCTAGACTCCCACTCAAGTCCCGTCTTTATTGACTGCGGGACCTTGGATAGGTTTTTAATCTGTAAACTATGGACACTTGTAATACTCAAGAAATGATAGCTATTATTATTATTATTTTTATTTTTTTAAGGTTTTTAATCTGTAAACTATGGACACTTGTAATACTCAAGAAATGATAGCTATTATTATTTTGCCTAATTCTTAATAATAAAAAGAAAGCTATGTATTACTTAGTAATTCATTCATTCATTTTAAAAGTGTCTGTTGAGCTCTCACACTGTTCCAGGTACTTGGGATACATCAGTAAACAAGAGAAGACTCCCTCCCTTGGTGGAGTTGACGTTCGAATGAGGGGAGCCAGACAATGAACAATAAACATAATTAAGGAGTAAATTTTACAGGGTGCTTGAGGGTGATGAGCATAACAGAAATAGCAGCAGAGAAGGCTACGGGGTGGGCGAGGCGTGGGGCAGCTCTCGTTGAACTCAGGTGGTTAGTGTAGCCCTCAATGAGAAAGTGACCTGTCACCCCAAACTTGAAAGAGCTAACCATGCAGTTATATGGGAAAGATAAAATGAAATTTGCTAAATATATAAAATCTTCCAAATTATGGAGTTCAAGAGGAAGGAAAAGGATAAACATGTCTCTTCAGAGAAAACACTGGGAAGTCCAGTTCACTGCGTTATTGGGTTTCTTCAAAAAACACTCCCTGAGATCTAATTTCTCTGCATCCTTCTCAACACCTGTAATTGTAAGTCTTTCTGATTAAAGCCATCCTAGTGATTACAACATGGTATCTTGTGGCTTTCACTTACATTTATCTAAAGATTAATGCTGTTGAGCATCTTTTCATACACTTATTAGACCTTCATGTATCTTCTTTTGAGAAATGGCGGTTGAAATCCTTTGCCCATTTTAAAATCGAGCTATTTATCTTTTTATCACTGGGTTGCAAGAGTTCTTTATATATTCTGGCTACAAGTTACTCATGAGATATATGATTTGTAAATATTTTCAACAAGCCTGGGGTTGTCTCTTCACTTTCCTGATGGTGTCCTTTGAAGCACAAAAATTTTTAATTATGATAAAGTCCAACTTGTCTATTTTCCCTTTATCACTTGTGTTTTGGTGTCTTTTTTATGAAGTCATTACCTTGCCCAAGATCACAAAGATTTATTTCTGTGTTTGCTTCCAAGAGTTTTATAGTTTTAGCTACTACTAGGTCTGTGATCCACTTTGAGTTCATTTTTGTGTATGGTTTCAGGTAGGGGACAAAATTTATTATTTTGGATATGGATTTCTAGTTGACCTGGCACCATTTTGGTTCTGGGACAGCTGGAAATCCACATGCAAAATAATATTCTTTCCCATTGAATTGTCTTGGACCCTCTGTCCCAAAAAAAAAAAAAAAAAATCAATTGACATAACTGTGAGGGCTTATTTTTAGGTCCCCAATTGTCCCATTGGTCTGTATGTCTCTCCTTAAGGCAGTACCACACTCCATGATTATTGTAGTGAGTTTTGAAATAGTGAAGTGTGAGTCCTCCAACTTTGTTCACCTTTTTCAAGTGGGGGGGTGCTATTCTAAGTCTCTACCATTTCCATATGAATTTTAGGATCAGTTTATCAATTTCTGCCAAAAAATTTTTTTAAAAACCAGCTGGAATTTTGATAGGGACTGCATTGAATATGTAGGTCAATTTGGGGAGTATTGCCATTTGTACAATATTAAGCCTCTGATCCATGAATATGGGTTGTCTTTTCATTTATTTGGATCTTCTTTACTTTCTTTGCCGTTAGTGGAGTGACCCGGAAAAAACAACCTCTGCCAGATGATCAAGACTGACAATCAGTGACAAGTTACGTAGACAGCGTGCATCCTTGGCACGAGGTGAGGAGAGGGTTACTTCACCTTCATGGTCTTCCTCTCAAAAATGCATAACCAGTCATTCACAGGAAAAAACATCAGACAAACCCAAACTGAGGGCCATTCTACAGAATAGCTGCCTCATACTCCTCAACACTCTCAAGGTCATCAGAATCAATGAAAGTCTGTAAAACTGTCACAGAACAGGGGAGCCTATGGAAACAGGATGACTTCTGAAACATGGGATCCCAGATGCAATAGTGGAACTGAAAAACAGCTTAGGTAAAAGCTGGTAACATCCAAATAAAGTGTGTAGTTTAATTACTAACAATGTATTAGTGTTGGTTCTTTAGTTGTGACAAATATACCAGAGTAATATAAGATATTAACAGTGGGGGGGAAAGGGTATAGAGTATACAGGAACTCTCTACCCTATCCTTGCAGTCTTTCTATAAATCTAAACTATTGTAAAATAGAAAATCAATTTAAATAAAAACTTTAAATTAAAGATTAAAATGTTCTATATGAAAAAATATACCTCAAACATAAAGGCTGAGTGACAGGCTGGGAGGAAACATTTGCAACTCTAAAAAACAAACGAATAATATCAATGTGAAAATCTCCTACGAATCAATAAGAAAAAGCTGAAAACAAAAACATCCTATGGAAAAATGGGCATGGGATCCAACCAGGAACATTACAGAAGAAGAAGGAGCACAAATGGCCAAAACTATTTTTAGAAGATGCTCAAACCCACTAGGAATCAGCCACATGCAACTGAGACAAAAATGGGAATACTTTTCACACACTGGCTTCTAACCAAGGAAGAGATTTGTAATATCCAGCATTAGTGAATATGTAAAAGCAAGAATTCTCATTAACTACAGTGAGAGTGTGCTCTGGGGTTAGAGTGCTAGTAAGTAGCGAGTTTAAGGTAAGGATTAGTGATGAGTAAAATTTAAAATATGTGTACTCATTGATCTAGTAAGTCCTTTTCTAGATGTCTACCCTGGAAAAGCAACCTCACATGCTCAAATAGGCAGGAATAAGAATATGAATATTAATAGTATCGTAGTTTATAAGAGCAAAAAACATGTATATAATATAAAGCTCTTCAAATGGTGGGCCAATTAAATAAAGTGCATTCATTTATACTGTGGAACTCAATTCTTTTTTAGCAGCAGCAAAATGAATGAAGACAATCCCTGTGAAATGACATGGAGTGATTCCTGAGATATATTAAATGCACAAAGAAAATTACAGAATAACATTTACAGTATTTGACTATAGAAAGCAAAACCATACATTTTTATATTCACAAATGTGTGTAGATAAATACAAAGGAGGAAAAGGTCTATAAAAAACACTACATCAACAAAAATAATTAGCTGGGGAAGGATTGGAATGGGGAAGGAGAGTTTGTTAAGGGGAAGTTAAGTGTTTGAAAAGCAAATGTAGAGAATGCACTTTTGCTTCTGGAAGGGTGGACTGAATGTACTTCCCCCCTATTTCTCTTAAAAGATAAAGCTAAAATCCTGACCATTTATGTAAAACAAACAGAAGACTATATGAGAGAAGATGGCAAGTTGGCTAGGGACTTCAGGAGCCAAGGAAAAACATGGCAGTGAGTTCTCTGGGTTTTCTTTTGGCCTCATATACCCCCAACATAGTGCTGGAGAAGCCAGTGACTTGGAACACCAATGGGCACAAAAAATTCCCCAAGAAAAGTTCATTCTCCTTAGCCAAAGTGCCAGGAAAGGACAACCCATCAAGACAGAAAATTTTTAGACAATGATTGCTTTTCTCCAACCAAACAACACAGAATGCAACAGCGCGTTCCCCACCCTAGTCTGCAAAGACTGAGTGGAGAGCTTAGCCTCTCACCCTCACCAGGCTGCAACAAGACAGCCCAACACCTCCCTCCCTGCTGCCATTGGAGTGGTTTCAGATAAGGCCAGGTGTAGAGCTGGGACAGTGCAGAGATTACATGGGGGCCTGGACTTCCACCATCACCCAGAGGTAACAAGGCATCCCTCAAGCTCCCCAAGAGGAGTGGTGTTGGTGTCAAAGGAGTCCTCGTCAAGGTCATCATAAACAATGAAAGTCAAAAAAACTTTATTGAAGGGGCCGGCCCGGTGGCGCACTGGATAGTACGCCGCTTGGGAAGCACGGCGGCGCTCCCGCCCGAGGGTTCGGATCCCACATACAGACCGGTTCCCGCTCACTGGCTGAGCGAGGCGCGGGAGCAACACCG
>NW_007727940.1:77196-95722 GCF_000696425.1 Galeopterus variegatus | reverse complement strand
AGGGTTGCGATCCGTTGCCAGACACGGAAAAAAGACAAAAGACAAAAAAAAAAAAAAAACTTTATTGAAGAGTCAGGACTTTTACCACCACCCAGTGGTAGTAAGGCCATCTCCCACCCCCAGTGACAGTAGAGGCCACTTTGGAAACAGTAATGAGTTGCCTCTTCCCCTCCAGCCAGGTTGTTATTGGTAGAGGCCCAGCAGAGAGCCTGAAAGTCCACCCCAACTCAAACTGTAGTGAACACTTCCAAACCCAGGTGACAAAGGAAGCCAAATGGAGAACCTGAATTTCTACCTTCACCTAGAAGTAACAAGACAATGTCCCCCTCCACATTTGGAGCAGTGTCAGAGGAGGTGAGCTAAAAGACAGAATTTAAATAAGATCTAGAGTTCCATAACATAATATCCAAAATATCCAGATTTTAGTTGAAAATCACCCATCACACCAAGAACTAGGAAAATCTCAAACTGAATGAGAAAAGACAAAAGACACCAAAACCAAGATAACAGCTACTAGAATTGTCTGACACAGATTTTAAAGCAGCCATCATAAAAATGTTTAATAAGCAACTATGAGCATGCTTGAGAAAATGAAGAAATTGCAAGTTTTAGCATAGAAATCAAAGATATAAAGATCCACCAAATGTAAAGTTTAAAACTGAAAAAATGCAAAAACTGAAATAAAAATCTCAATGGGGGACACAGCTGCAGAGTGGAGAGGACAGAGAAAAGAATCAGTGACCTTGAAGACAGAACAATAGAAATCACCCAATCTGAAGAGCAAAGAGGAAACAGACTGAAAAATAAAATGAATAGAGCCTCAGGGACATTTTCAACTATAACAAAAGATCTAATGTTTGTGTCACTGGGGTTGCAGAAGAATAGAAAGAGATGTGGATGAGAAATTATTTAAATAGATAATGGCTGAAAACTTCTTAAATTTGGCAAAAGATATAAATGTACAGGTTCAAGAAGCTGAGCAACTTCAAATAGGATAAACTCAAGGAAATCCATGTCAAGACGTCTTTCAGAAGCTCAACTTCTGAAAACAAAAGACAAAAATTCTTGAAAGCAGCCATGGAAAAAGAAGACATTACCTGTAGGGGAAAACAATTTGAATGACAGTGATTTCTCATCAAAGCTATGGAGGAAAAAAAGAAGTGGCACAACGTTGTTCAAGTTCTGAAAGAAAGGAATTGCCAACTACGATTCTATATCCAGCAGAAGTATTCTTCAGGAATGAAAGGGAATAAAGATGCTCTCAGATAAAGGAAAACCAGGAGAGTTTGTAGTCAGAAGATCTCTAAAAGAAGCTCTTCAGAAAAGAAGGCAATAATACTCCCAAACATCTTGGAACATTAGGAAGGAATAAAACAGTGAAAAGAACAGAAATGTGGGTAAATGCAAGAGATGTTCCTTATTGTCTGAGTTTTCTAAATTATTTTTGATGGTTAAAACAAAAATTATAACAATGCTAATGTGTTCTCAATGTAAGTAAAGAAAATACTTGACAATTTTTTAATAAGTGGTGGAGAGTAAGGGATGAAAAGGAATGAAAGGTTTCTACACAAATAGAGCATGATATGTTACTACATATAATTCTAGAGCAACAACTAAAAATAGAAAGAGATACACTCAAAAACTAGAAAATGCTCACATAACCCACAGGAAGAAAGGGAAAAGAAAACAGAAAAGCAAAACACAGAGATAACAAAGTACAAACAAAAATAACATTTCAGTAATTACATTAAATGAAAATAGTCAAAATACACCAAGTATAGGACAGAGAATGGCAAAAAGGGGGAAAGTGACCCAACTACATGCTATTTACAGTAATTTCAATAATAGTCCTTCAAAAGTAATGATATAGGTAGGTTGAAAGAAAAGAAAAGAAATAGAAAAACATTAATAATAATGAAAAAAGAGAGTGGATATATTAAAATCATTTAAAGTAGATTTCAGAGCAAAGAAAATTTCCAGAAACAGAAAGGGACATTACATAATGACAAAAGAGTCAGTCTACCAAGACATACTAATTCTAAATCTGTAGACTCCAAAAATCAGAGCTGAAAATATGTCAAGCAAAAATGATGGATTTGAAAGGAGAAATAGACAAATCAACAACTATAGTTGTAGACTTCAACACCCCTCTCTCAACAATTGATAGAATGATTAGAAAAAAAATCAGTAAGGTTATACAAAAGCTCTACAACACCATCAACCAAGAAGATTAATTGACTTTTATAGAAAACTTCATTCAATAACAGCAGAATACCATTCTTTTCAAGGACCCATGGGACATTATCCACAATAGATTATATCCTGAAACAAGCCTCAACATGTTTAAAATAATTGAAATTATACAGAATGGTCTCTTTGACCACAATAGAATAAAACTTTAAACCAATAATAGAAAAGTAACAAGAAATTCCCCATATATTTGAAACCTAAAAACCCCATGGATTCTACATAATCTATGTGTCACAGAGAAAGTCTCAGGGAAATTTTTTAAAAACCATGTAATTGAATTAAAATCAAAATACAAATAGTTCAGTGGGTTGAAGCTAAAAGATCTCGGAAAAGGAAATTTACAGCACTAAATACATCAGAAAAGAGGGAAAGTCCCAAATCAATCATCTAAGCTCCCACCTCAAGAAATCAGAAAAACAATAGCAAAATGAAGCCAAAGCAAAGATAATAATACTATTATGTATTATTTATTTAATAAAGATAAGAGCAGAACTCAGTGAAACTTAAAATGAAATCAGTAGATTAAAAAATCAATAAAATTAAAAGCTGATTCTTTAAAAAGGTTAAGAACATTGACAAACCTCTAACAAGACTGACAAAAAATAAAAAAGAAAAGACAAATTATTAATATCATGAATGATATAGGGGAAATTACTACAGAACCTTCAGACATCAACAGGATAATTAAGAAACACTACGATCAACTCTAAACACTTTGATAAGTGAAATGAATGAATTCCTTGAAAGTACCAATGACCACAACTCAACCAGCATAAAATAGATAATTTGAATATTCCTACAACTCTTAAGGAAATTGAATTCATAATTTAAAATCTCCAGAAAAAGAAATCTGTAGATGAATTCGCTGGAGAACTATCAAATATTTAAAGAAGAATTAACACCAATTCTGCACAATCTATTCTAGAAAATAGAAAAGGCAAGAAAATTTTCCAACAAATTTTATGAAGCCAGTATTAGCCTAATAATAAAGCCAGACAAATATATTTCAAAAGAAGAAAATTTCAGGCTAATGTTCTGCATGAACAAAAATTCTTAACAAAATATTAACATATGGAATTCAGCAATATATAAAAAGAATTGTACACAATGATCAAGTGGGGTCTATTCTATGCATGCAAGTCTGGTTTAACATTTGAAAACCAATAAATGCAACCTACCATATTAACAAGCTAAAGAAAAAAATATCATGATCATATGATTTATGCAGAAAAAGCATTTGATAAAATTCAACATCCTTTCATGATAAAAAATCTCTCAGAAAACTAGCAATAGAGGGAAACTTCTGCAACTTAATCAAGGACATCTACAAAAAGCCTACAGCTAATATTATACTTAATGATGAAAGACTGAATGCTTTCTCCCTAAAACTGGGAACAAAGGAAAGATATCCACTCTCACCAGAGCTGTTCAACATAATTCTCAAAGTTCTATCCAGAAAATAAAAGTCACACATTAAAAAGGAAGAAATAAAACTGTCCCTATTTGCAGATAACACAATCTGTGTAGAAAATCCCAAGGAATCTAAAAAACAAAACAAAAGCCATGTGGAACTTGTGAGTTCACCACAGTCACTATATATATGATCACATTACAAATATCAATTATTTTTCCATACACTAGATATGGGTATGATAAAGTACAATACCATTTGCAATTGCTCAAAAAATGAAATACTTAGAGATGAATCTAACAAAATATGTATAGGACTTCTATGATGAAAACTACAAAATGTGACGAAAGAAATCAAAGATCTAAATAAATGGAGAGACATACCATGTTCATAGATAGGAAAATTCAACATAGGAAAGATGTTAATCCTACCCAAATCGATATAGCAGTTTAACATCTTAGAGATGAATCTAACAAAATATGTATAGGACTTCTATGATGAAAACTACAAAATGTGACAAAAGAAATCAAAGATCTAAATAAATGGAGAGATATACCATGTTCATAGATAGGAAAATTCAACATAGGAAAGATGTTAATCCTACCCAAATCGATATAGCAGCTTAACACTATTTCTAACAATATTCTAGCAAGATCTATTTGTACATAGATAAGATTATTATAAAATTCATATGAAAAGGTGAAAGAATTGTAATAGCTAAAGCAATTCCAAAAAAGAAGAATAAGTGGGAAGAGCCACTCCACCTGATTTCCATACTTATTATAAGCTACAGTAATCAAGACTGTGTGCTATTGACAGAGGGATGGACACATAGATTAATGGCACCAAATAAAGAATGCAGAAATAGCCCCACATAAGTCTGGTCGACTGATTTCAACAAAAGTGTAAACACAATTCAATGGAAGAGGGAAAGTCTTTTCAACAAATGGTGATGGAGCAATTGGGCATTAATAGATCAAAATTGATCCTCAGCTTAAACCTCACAACTTATACAGATATTAACTCAAAATGGATGAGAAACCGAAGTGTAAAATATAAAATTATAAAACTTTTAGGAAAAAAACAAAGGAGATCTTCACGATCTAGGTCTGGATAAAGAATTCTTAGACTTGACACCAAAAGCACAAAAAGGAAAAAAAATCAATAAAAATTATGGAGTTTGGATGTGTTGTCCCCTCCAAAACTCATGTGGAAATTTGATCTCCAATGTGGCAGTGTTGGAAACTGATTGAGTCATGGGGCGGATCCCTCATGAATGGATTAATGCTTTCCCTGGGGGAGGGGGGATTAGTGAGTGATTTCTTGCTCTATTAGTTCCCGTGAGAGCTCATTGCTTAAAAAGACCCTGGCACCTTCTCTCTCTTGCTTCCTCTCTCGCCATGTGATCTGTTTGTACCCACCAGCTGCCTGCCGCTTTCTGCCATGAGTAGAAGCAGCCTGAGGCCCGTGCCAGATGCAGCTGTCCCAGAATCATAAGCCAAATAAACCTCTTTCCTTTATAAATTCCCAGTCTCAGGTAGTTCTGTTATAGCAACACAAAAAGGACTAAAACAGAAAATGGACTTCATAAAAATTAAAAATACTTGCTCTGTGAAAGACCATGCTAAGAGAAAGAAAAGACAAGCTACAGACTATGAGGAAATATTTGCAAATCACATTCCTAACAAAGGACTCATATCTAGAATATATAAGGAACTTCAAAACTCAATATTAAAATAAAAATCAAACAAGCAATGCAATTAGAAAATGGGCAAAGACAGAAAAAGGTGTTTCATTAAAGAAGATATACAGATGCAAAGAACCACATGGAAAGATGTTCAGCATCCCTAGCTGCTGGAGAGATGCAAATTAAGACTATGGGGAACTATCAGTACACGCCTATCAGAACAGCTAAAATAAAAATAGTGTCAATATCAAATGCTGGCAATGATGTGGAAAAACCATATCTCTCATACATTGCTGGTGGGAATATAAAATGAAACAACAGGGTTTATCTTTAAAAACTAAACATCCCTTCAAAATGCAGCCCCAGCAATTGCAGTTCTGGGCATTTATCCCAGAGAAATGTAAACTTATGTCTGCACCAAAGCCTGTATGTGATTGTTCATAGCAGCTTTGTTTGTAAAAGCTGAAAAGCTGAGACAATGAGTATCCATACAAGAGAATACTGCTCAGCAATAAAAAGGAATGAACTGTTGATACACACAACAACTTGGTTGCATCTCAAGGGCACTATGCTGTATCAAAAAAGCCAATCTCAAAAGTTCTGTATGATTCCATTTATACAACATTCTTGAAATGACAAAATTATAGGGATGGAAAACAGATGAGTGGTTGCCAGGCTTATGGATGGTGTGGGGGGGACGGTGGCTGTGACTATAAAGGGGTAGCCTGAGGGAAATCTTTGTGGCGGTGGGACGGTTCTGTGTTTTGATCAAAGTGGTGGTTACGTGAATCTCCATATGTGATAAAATAGAACTACACACACACATTGTGCCAGTGTCAATCTCCTGGTCTGAATATTGTGCTATAATCCAAACCTAAAGGCAGCAGATGGAAAGAAATAATTAAGATCAGAGCAGAACTAAATGAAATAGAGACCCAAAAACAATAGAAAAGATCAACAAAACTAAAAGTTGGTTTCTTGAGAAGATAAACAAAATTGACACACCATTAGCTAGATTAACAAAAAAAAAAAAAAAAAAGGAAAGAGAAGATCCAAATAACAAAAATCAGAAATGAAAAGGGAGACACTACAACTGATACCACAGAAATACAAAGAATCATTACAGACTATTATAAACAACTGTCTGACAACAAATTTGAAAATCTGGAAGATTTGGATAAGTTTCTAGAAACATATAAGAGTTTCTAGACACATACAAATTACCAAGACTGAGACAAGAAGAGATAGAAAACCTGAACAGACCAATAACAAGCAAGAAGATTGAAGTGATAATTAGCAATCTTCCAACAAAAAAAAGTCCAGGTCAGGATGGCTTTACAGCTGAATTCTATCAAACTTTTAAAGAGGAGTTAATACCAATTCTCATGAAATTATTCCAAACAATTGGAACAGACACTACTCCCTCAAACTCATGCTATGAGGCCAACATAACTCTGATACCAAAACCAGATAAGGACACAACAAAAAAAGAAAATTATAGACCAATATCCTTGATGAACCTAGATGCTAAAATCCTCAACAAAATATTAGCAATCAGAATACAGCAACATATTAAAAAAATCATACACTGGGCCAACCCTGTGGCGCACTCGGGAGAGTGTGGCGCTGGGAGCACAGCAGCATTCCCGCCGCGGGTTTGGATCCTATATAGGGATGGCCGGTGCACTCACTGGCTGAGCACAGTGTGGCTGGTCACAAAAAGGACAAAAAAAAATTTTTTTTTAAAAATCATACACTATGATCAAGTGGGATTCATCCCAGGGATGCAAGGATGGTTCAACATATGAAAGTCAATAAATGTGGTACATCACATCAACAAACTCAAGGGCAAAGACCATATGATTATCTCAATAGATGCTGAAAAAGCATTTGACAAAGTTCAACCTTCCTTCATGATAAAGACTCTCAACAAAAGACCCTGAATAGCCAAAGCAATCCTAAGCAAAAAAAAAAAAAAAGCCAGAGGCATAACTCTGCCTGACTTCAAATTTTACTACAAAGCTCTTGTAACCAAAACAGCATGGTACTGGTATAAAAATAGACATTCAGACCAGTGGAGTAGAATTGAAAACCCAGAAATCACCCCTCAGGCTTACAGCCATCTGATGTTAGACAAAGGCAACAAAAATCTACATTGGGGAAACGATTATCTCTTCAACAAGTGGTGCTGGGAGAATAAAACTAGATATGCACCCCTCACCATCCACTAAAATCAACTCAAAATGGATTAAATACTTAAGTATAAGTCCTGAAACTGTAACATTACTAAGGGAAAATATAGGTGAAACACTTCAGCAGTTAGGTCTGGGCACAGACTTTATGAACATGAGCCCAAAAGCACAAGCAGCAGAAGAAAAAATAAACAAATGGGACTATATCAAACTAAAAAGCTTCTGCACAACAAAAGAAACAACAGAGTGAAAAGACAACGTACAGAGTGGGAGAAAATTTTTGCCAACTATGCATCCGACAAGGGACTAATATCCAGAATATACATAGAACTCAAGCAATTATACAGTAAAAAAAAAAATGACCCAATTAAAAAATGGGCAAAGGAGCTGAATAGACATTTTTCAAAGTAAGACATACAAATGGCTAACAGATACATGAAAAATGCTCAACATCACTAGTCATCAGGGAAATGCAAATTAAAACCACATTGAGATACCACCTCACCCGAGTTAGACTGGCTATAATCAAAAAGATGGCAAATAACAAATGCTGGTGAGGGTGTGGAGAGAAGGGAACACTCCCGCACTGTTGGTGGGACTGTAAATTAGTACAACCACTGTGGAAAACAATTCAGAGGTTTCTCAAACAGCTACAGATAGATCTTCCATATGATCCAGCAATCCCACTTCTGGGGATATATCCAGAGGAATGGAAATCATCATGTTGAAGAGATACCTGCACTCCCATGTTTACTGCAGCTCTGTTTACAGTAGCCAAGATATGGAACCAACCTAAATGTCCATCAATGGGTGATTGGATAAGGAAACTGTGGTATATATACACTATGGAATACTACTCTGCCATAAAAAAAAAAAAATGAAATACTCCCATCTGCAACAACATGGATGAACCTGGAGAAACTTACGTTGAGTGAAACAAGCAAAGCACAGAAAGATAAATACCGCATGTGCTCACTCATATGTGGGAGCTAAGAGAGAAAGGAAGGCAGGAAAGAAAGGCCACAGTAGTGCCATGATCCAACAGAGGGAGGGAACATTCCTAGGGCTACAAATTGGAGTGGAGGGGAGAGGGGGGAGGGGAGGGAAGTTGGAGGATAATTGGACGGGGACAAAGGGTACAAAAGCAATTTCTGGTAATGGGTATGCCCTCAGTATGAATCTGGCCCTCACATCATGGGCAGGTGGGGGGACAATCAGCTCTGTATCTCATGAATATTCGTAGTAAATAACTACATAAATAAAAAGACGTAACCATTGGGGAAAACCGGGTGAAGGACACACCACAGCTCTCTGTAATAAGTTTACAACTTCCTGTGAACCTATAATCATTTTGAAATGAAAAGTTTTAAAAAGCACAATGAGATACCACTACACACCTATTAGAATTGTTAAATGATTGTTAAAACAACTGGCCGTAGCGAGTGTTGGCAGGGTTGTCGTGGAATTGAGAACCTCATACACTGCTGGTGCAATGTGAAAAGGTCTGACAATTTCTTAAAATTTAAACACACACCTACCCACAATATGATTTAGCTACTCCACGCTAGGTATTTACCCTGGAAAGATGAAAAGATATGTCTGCACAAAGACTTATATACTAATGTTCATCGCAGCTTTATTTGTAATCGCCGAAGTTGTAAACAGCCCATATGTCCATCTACAGGTGAGCTGATAAGCAAATTGTGGGACATTCATACAATGAAGTATTACTCGGCAATAAAAAGAATGACCTATTGGTACATGCAGCCTCATGGACAAATCTCAAAATAGTAATGCTGAATGGAGAAGCGAGGTGAAGAAAACTTACTGTTACGTGTAAAATTCTAGGAAATGCAAAAGTGTAGACAGTGACAGGAAGCAGGACCGTGGCTGGGAAGGGGCGAGTGTAAGCAGCTGGTGGAAGGCAGGAGGGAACGGTTAGAGAAGAATTTGATGGTGGTGATGGTTTCGCATGTGTGTACATATGTATTACGTTGACCTCCTTAAATGTGTATAGTTTATCGTATGGCAATTACACCTCAATAAAGGTACTAAATATTAGGGGAAAAGGAAAATACATTCATGGAGTATATCTGTAATGATGAAACGGAGTACAAAATAAACAAACTTTTTGGGGGAGGAGCTGAGCTGGGCAAGGTTCAGGGTGGCGTCCACCCAGCCCAATGCTCTGACGTGGGCTGCCCACCCCCCGATCCTTCGGCCCAAGGGGACAGCCCAGAGATCACTCCCAAACTATAAATTTGAGTAGGGTATTAATTTCACAGCCATCGTTGCAAAGGAAGGAGCAACAGGGAAACTTTCTTTTTCCATAACTGTATGAAATCCTCTGTGCCTTTCCTCCAAATGCCAGGGTCGGGTGGTCACAGGTGTCCCTCTGACTGTTATATGCCACCTTCATGGCCTCAGGTCTTCACAGCATCTCATTCCCTTATTTTCTGGGTGTCAGTCCCATGTGGCTCATTGAAAGTCCCCCGATCCCAACTCCAAACCTCCCCAGCTCTGGTACCACTCTCCCCGCTGACATTTCTGCGCATCCGTCTTTTGTGACTGGAATTGTCACCCACAAGCAAATGGACCCTATCGACTGAATGTTTATTTCCCCACAATTCATATGTTGAAATCTAATCCCCAATGTAATGGGATTTGAAGGTGGGGCCCGTGAAAGGTGGTTCAGTCATGAGGGTGGAGCTCTTGTGAGCGAGATTAGTGTCCTATAAAAGAGACCCCAGAAAGCCTCCTTGGCCCTTCCCCCACGTGGGGACACAGTGAGAGGACGGCTGTCTGTGGCCAGGAAGCGGGCTCCCGCCAGATGCAAAATCCGCCAGCGCTTTGATCTCCGACTTCGGCCTCCAGAGCTGTGGGAAGTGAATCACCATTGTCCCTAAGCCACCCGGTCCGTGGTGGTCTGTCATAGCAGCCTGAGCCGTCTAAGGCAGTGAGGAGAGCACACCGAAGTGTGAAAACCTCGTCTCTCCCACATACGTTCTTGGTGATGCCAAAGGCAACTCCCCAAGGAAGAGAAGGAGTCCAGAAACAAGAGGAGGAGTCGGGGTCTCAGCACCATCCTGCCTGCCCAGGAGCCGACACCGGAGGGACGATGTTGTGAATTGTCCTGTGAGCAAGGGGACCACAGGGATAGCAAATCCTTATCGGAAAACGACATTCCCAACAAGTGCCCTCGAGTCTGTGCAAACCCTAAGACAGATGAGGACCTACTTCCTGGTCATCGGGGCTGTGTGACCCACGTTTTGAAATCCCCCAGGCTGGCGGGGAAGGCACACTCACAGGATCGGGGCTGTGTCCAGCCCTGCACTGGGGCCAGCTGGTGGTGTCAAGCGTCACCTGACTGAAGGGCAAGCTGTCATTTTGAAACCAAAGCATAAGTTGTTCCTAAGAGTAAGTGGGTGCAAAACCTTCTCCTCTTTCTTATTAGAAAGGAAGATTGTGCAAGAGACTGCATGGCCGGGCAGCCAGGGGGTGGGGACATGTGACTCGCGGCCAAGTGAATAACACAGAGGGAACTTTGTAGATGCCCCTGCAGCACTCAGTGCCTGGTCCTCTAGGCCCATGACACAAATGTCTTTCCACGCCGGAGTGCAGACACATGAACGCTCCTGGTGGCCTGTGTCGTGCCCCGGCTGCTCCAACTGAATGCACCTTCCTGGGCCTGCTGCAGGCTGGTGTAGGGGGTGGTGGTTCCCACCTCCACTGGGCGATTGACAAGGGGTGGGGAGAAGCCAGGCCTCCCCTAGGACCTACGGTGAGGACGGGGATAGGAGGAGAACAGCCTGATGTTGGACAAAGATGAGGAATCTCCAGACCTGGGGATACACGACAGCTGGGCTTGCTGAGCTGAGCAGGGCCTTGGGGACACTCCTGGGGGTGGCTGGCAGAGCCCACCCCAAGCAGGTCATTGCTGCCCAGTATCTGGCAGCACAACTCGAATTCCCAACACAGGACAAGGCCTTAAGCAGGGTCAGGAAGGTGTTCTGGATGGTTCCCTGACCATCCCCCATCCCTGGATTTGCCAGGCCATTGCCAGGGGCTGTGTCGATGCAGAGAAGAGCAAGACACGGGCTTGACTTCAGGGAACTGGCAGAGCAAAAACTGAGGAGATGACACACACAGACAGAAAAGTCCCAGTTGCTGGTGAGGCCACATCACAGGAGGACGTGGAGATGCTTCATGGATGAGGGAAGGATCGATCGATCATGAAACAGACGGATAGAGCCCTTAGGGACAGACATGGCTGGGAAGGGGAGAAATAGAGATTTTCAACCACTGGGAATAAGGCAGGAAGAGCCGAGCCCAAGGAGACCGGACCCAGCTTTCCCGCCAGCGAGGAAGCTGTGCGGACAATGTTTATACCGAGCAAAGGTGGAGTGGCTTGGAGTCTTGTCCCTTCTCCCGAGGGTGACTGAAGTAACTTGGACCGATGTCTGCAGGTCCCTTCTTCCTCCACAGTATCGACAATACCTCAGAAAATCTGATTTGTGCTTAAATAAGATGGGCACAACTTGAGAACTGTGAGCTTCATGGAGCTCCACGCAGTATCCCTCGGGCGGGGGAGCCCACGTGGTCTGTGACCGTCGCCGAGGTCCTCCGGCGTGCTTCGGTTGAGTGACTGCTACGTGCTGGGGTCAGAGATGTGAGTAAGACAGATGAGGTCGCGGTCTTCAAGGAGCTGACATTCTGGGGGAATGGACAGACAGAAAACCGATGTATAAGGTCCTTTCAAATAGCAAGGTCAGTGCCCTACAGAGCAGGGTGAACCTGTAATGGAGAGACGTGGCTGAGAGGCGACCACTGTGCCAGGAGCTTGGACCACGCAGTAAGTGACCGAGCCTCTGCGAGTGCTGGTCAGTCTTGTGCCAAGGCCAGTCCTAGGCTCAGCACCTTCTTTTCTCCACCATCTCATCTAATACGTGATCAAACTTTGATACGCTCCAGTCCTTCCCGCCACCACACACAGCACAGCTGCTTCACCGTCAGGCAGGAGCGCTGGTACCAGTGACTGCCTCGGTCCTCAGGAACGAGAGCATTAAAGCAGGTGACCCTTTGCTCCCAAGGCAAGTGCATTTGGTCCAGAGTAAAACATACAGTCTGAATTCATGGAAAACTACACAGAAGGAGAGTCTTTTCTGGTCTGAAGAGCTCTAGTATCTTCCAACTAACTCTGCATAAAAGGATTTTCTCTGACACGTTGGTGAGGAGTCTAGAGTTAGATTTGTCTGAATACATTAAAACGTTTAAATGATTGTAGTTACTGGTGTATTTCCTTCCAGTTTTTTGTGGCAGATTTTTAAGAAAACATGATAAAATCATATGTATGCTATTCTGCAAATTTCTTTTTTCTCTTTATAGGTGCTTTTGAGAGATGTCATGTCAGAATACATGGAGCTCCCTTATTTTTTTTTTAAGTTGCTGCATAGATATGCACACTTTCATCATAAAATCATTTATGCATCCAGTTTCTTGGTGCACACGTACACCTTTTACTTGGTTTCTTTCAATGGTTACATTTTATATAACTGCAATACAACATCAAAACCAGCAAATTGAGATCAGTGCAATGAGGATAGTGTTTATAGTTCTGTGCACTTTATCACCCGGGTAGGATCGTGTAGCCCCCACTGCAATCAAGACACAGAACTGTCACCCACCACAAAGGTCTCCCTGTGCCAGCCCTCTACGGTCACAGCCATCTCCCTCCCCTGCAACCTCTCTACCTTGCAACTACTAATCTGCTTGCCACCTCTGTAATCGTGTCATTTTGAGAATGTTATATAGATGGAATCACGCAGCATATGATTTTTGGAGCCGGGCATTTTTTCACTCTGCACAGTACCCTGAGATCCAGCCGATCTGCTGCGTGCATCTTTTCATCACTACACAGCGCTCTTCAGTACAGGGGCCGCACAGTTCGTCCAACCCTTCACCTGTCGAAGGCATTGGCTGTTTCCAGGTTTTAGTTTATGTAAATAAAGCTGCTATGAATGTTTGTGTACAGGATTTTGTGGGAACATAAGTTTTCCCACATCCGGGAAAAATGCCCAGGAATGAAGTTGCTCGGTCGTATGGTTAAGGGGATGTTTTGATTCTTAAAAAACTGCCAGACTATTTTTCAGAGCCACTGCAAAATTCTACATTCCCACCAGCAAAGCATGAAACACCATTTTCTCCACATCCTCACCAGCATTTCATATTGTGACTAATTTTTGTTTTATCCAATCTGATAGGTGTGTAGTGATATCTCCCTGTGGTTTTAATTTACATCTTTCTAATAGCTAGTGATGCTCAACATCTTTCCATATGCTTGTTTGCCACGAATATATCCTTTTCAGTAAAGTGTCTCTTCACATCTCTGGCCCATTTTCTAATTGGGTTGTTTGTTTAACTGTTCAGTTTGAGAATTCTTTACATATTATAGATGAATCCTTTGCTAGATATGTGGTCTGCAAATATTTTCTCATAGTCTGTAGCTTGTATTTCACCCTCTTTATAGGGTCTTTCACAGACTAAATACTTTAAATTTTGATGAAGTCCAGTTTATTAATTTTTTCTTGTATGAATCATACGTACTTTGGTGTCATACCTAAGAATACTTCACCAGGCCCTAAGTCCTGAAGATCTTCTCCTGTGTTTTTCTCTAAAAGTTTTAGTTTTATCTTTGCATTTAAGTCTGTGGTCCATTTTGAGTTAGTTTTTGTGTGAGTGCAAGATTTAAATTCAAGCTTATTTTTTTGGCCTATGGGTATCTAATTGATCCTGCACCATTTGTTGAAAAGGCCACCCCCATTCTCCATTGGATGACATTCACGCTTTCGTCAAAATTCTCTTGGCCATACTCACATGGGGCTATTGGTGCCTTTAATAATCTATGTCTCTAGTCCTCTGCCAGCAACACACCGTACTGATTACTGTACCTGTATAATAAATCTTGAATCAGAGTGATTCCTCCCACTTTCTCCTTCTTTTTCAGAGTAGTTGTAGCTATTCCAGTTCCTTTGCCTTCCGTGCAAATTTTAGAATAATCTTGTTTATATCTACAAAAAAAAAACCTTGTGGGATTTTGATAGAAATTGCATTAAACCTGTACATCAATCTGGGGAGAATTGACATCGTTCCTGTGATGAGCCTTCCAATCCATGTCCATAGAATATCTGTCCTTTTATTGAGCCCTTCTTTGATTTATTTAGTTAGCACTTTGTATTTTGGAGTACAAGTCAGGTGCATATTTTGTTAGATTTTCATCTAAGAAATTCTTCCTCTCTCTCTCTTTTTTTTAAAATTCACTTTTATTTATCATTATACAGTGTAATTGATTTTTGTGGCTCTTTCCCCCCTCTCTCTTCCCCTTTATACCCCTAGCAACCTCAGTTCTCTTCTCTTAAAAAGTTCAATGAATTATTGTGATTGTATCTTTTTTGTTGTTTGTTTATTTATTTTTATTAGTTCACACACGTGAGAACATGCAGTATTTCTCTTTCTGTGCCTGACTTATTTCACTTAACATAATTTCCTCTAAGTTCATCCATGTTGCTGCGAGTGGCAGAATTTCATTCTTTTTTAATAGCAGAGTAGTATTCCGTTGTGTCAACATACCACAGCTTCCTTATCCACTTGTCCAATGATGGATATTTCAGCTGGTTCCAACTCTTGGCTATTGTATATAGAGCTGCAATAAACATGACAGCACAGGTGTCCCTGCAACGTGATAATTTCCATTCCTTTGGGTATATACCCAGCAGTGAGATTGCTGGATCATATGTCAGTTCTATCTATAGTTGTCTGAGGAACCTCCATACCATCTTCCATAATGGCTCCACGATTTCACACTCCCACCAACAGTGTAGAAGCGTTCCCCTTTCTTTGTATCCTCATCAGCATTTGTTATTCTCTGTCTTTTTGATAATAGCCAGCCTAACTGGAATGAGATGGTATCTCAGTGTGGTTTTGATTTGCATTTCCTGGATGTTGAATGATGTTGAACGTTTTTTCATGTGTCTGTTGGCCATTCTTATATCTTCCTTTAAGAAATGCCTATTCAGCTGCTTTGCCCATTTTTCAATCTGGTTACTTGCTTTTTGTTAAGTTGTTTGGGTTTCTTGAATATTCTGGATATTAATCCTTTGTCAGATGCATATTTTGCAAATATTTTCTCTCACTTGGTTGTCTTTTCATTCTGTTAATTGTTTCTTTTGCTGTGCATAAGCTTTTTAGTTTGATATAATCCCATTTGTTTATTTTTCTTTTTGTTGCCTGTGCTTTGGGGGTTGTATTCATAAAGTCTATGCCCAGTCCTACTTCCTGAAGTGTTTCCCCTATGTTTTCTCTTAGGAGTTCTATAGCTTCAAGATGTATATTTAATTCTTTAATCCACTTTGAGTTGATTTGGGTATATGGTGAGAGGTACTGGTCTAGTTGCTTTCTTATACATATGGATGTCCAGTTTTCCCAGCACCATTTATCAAAGAGGCAGTCTTTCCCCAGTGTATGTTCTTGGTGCCTTTGTTAAAGATCAGATGGCTGTAGGTGTATGTGCTGATTTCTGGGTTCTTTATTCTGTTCCACTGGTCCATGTGTCTGTTTTTATGCCAGCACCATGCTGTTTTGGTTACTACAGCTTTGTAGAATAATTTGAAGTCAGATAGTGTTATGCCTCTGACTTTATTTATTTTTGCTCAGGATTGCTTTGGCTAGTCAGGGTCTTTTACTGTTCCATATTAGGATTGTTTTTTCCATTTCTGTGAAGAATGTCACTGGTATTTTAATGGTGGTTGCATTGCATGTATAGATCACTCTGGGTAGTATGGACATTTTCACAGTGTTAATTCTTCAGTTCAAGAGCATGGAATATCTTTCCATTTTCTTGTGTCCTTTACCAGACATTTAAAGAGGAATTAATACCAATTCTCTTCAAACTACTACAAAAAATGGAAACAGAGGCCACTCTCCCAAACCCATTCTATGAGGCAAACATCACCCTGATACCAAAACCAGACAAAGATACAATAAAAAAAGAAAACTACATGCCAATATCCTTGATGAATATAGATGCAAAAATTCTCAATAAAATATTCAAATAGAATACAGCAACACATCCAAAAAATTATACACCACATTCAAGTGGGATTCATTCCAGGGATGTAAGGATGGTTCAACATATGCAAATCAATAAATGTGATACACCATATCAACAAAATCAAAGACAAAATCTGTATGATTATCTCAATAGACTGAAAAAGCATTAAACAAAATTTAACAACGCTTCATGATAAGTACTCTCAGCAAAACTAGGTATAGAAGGAAAATATCTCAACACAATTAAAGCCATATATGGGGGAAGGGGTCAAGATGGTGGAGTAGTTGGTTCCTGGTGTTGCTCTCTCCCACAGAGTGACCAATTTGCAGCTTTTGAGGAGCAGTGACAGAGGACCCAAGGTCTGTGCTGGAATGGACAGGAGCTGCCTGCCACAGAACCCCAGTTCAGGTTGCTCCCCATTTCCTAAAGAGACTTTGGAGCTTTGGAGCTTTGGAACCCACACACGCTGAGCCTGCTGGCCAGAGAAGGCAGGTGGGGCCAGGGCAGGACTTCCGACACAGGCCGTCCATCTCTGTGAGCAACCTGGGAGGCACGGGTTCCCAAACCCCAAGCCGGATGAGCCGATGAAGGCTGATGGGGTGGGATTTTGAGCCCAGGCCATCCCATCTCTGTGAGAAAACTGAGAGGCTCTGAGATCCTAAGCGCTGAGTCAGACGAGTTGGGGAACACAGGCGGGGTGGGACTTCTGGCACAGGCTACCCATCTCTGTGAGCAACCTGTGAGTCACCAGCGTTTGTAAGCCCCAAGCCAGATGAGCTGGTGAATGCAGGCAGGGTGGGACTTCCAGCACAGGCCGTCCGTCTTCATGAGCAACCTGAGAGGCATGGGCTTCCAAGCACCGAGCCTGACAAGCCAGTGAAGGCAGGTGGGACAAGACTTCTGGCGCAGGCTGTCTGTCTCGTGAGTGACTTGACAGGCTCTGGACTCTCACACCACCCAACCGCCAGTGAAGGTGGGTGGGGCAGGACTTCCAGTCCAGGCTAGTTTCTGCTGTCCAAAAGCAACAGACCCTTCAGGATCCAAGCCATACATCAGGGTGAAATGAGTGAACTTTGATACCCCCAGCCACAAAGACAAAACACCAAAGGAAAGAAGCCAGAAATATGAAAAATCAAGAAAGCACATTGCCACCAAAGGAAATTAATAACTTACAAGTACTAGATCCTATAGAACAGGGATTCTTTGAAATAACAGACAAGGAATTTAGAGTAACTATTCTAAAAAAACTAAAAGAGATACAAGAAAACTCAGTGAAACAACACAGTGAAATGAGAAAAAACAGGATCTGAAAGAAGAAATGCACAAAGAAATCAATGCCTTGAAAAAGAATGTAGCTGAGCTTGTGGAGCTGAAGGATTCATTCAATGAAATAAAAATACAACAGAGAGGTTAACCAGCAAACTTGAACAAGCAGAAGAGAGAATTTCTGACCTTGAAGACAGGCTGTTTGAATTATCACAGGCAGATAAAAAAAAAAGAAAAAAGAATTAAAAAGAAAAAAACACTGAAGAATATTTAAGAGAGACAACTGATAACCTTAAGCACTCAAATATCCAAAGCATGGGTATTCCAGAAGGGAAGGAAAAAGGAAATTGCATTGAAAATATACTCAATGAGATAATAGCAGAAAACTTCCCAGATATAGGGAAAGTCACAGATCCCCAAATTCCAGAAGCCCAAAGATCACCAAACACATTCAACCTAAAAAGGTCCTCTCTGAGACATGTGATGATCAAACTGACAAAAATCAAAGACAAAGAGAGACTCTTAAAAGCTGAAAGAGAGAAGTAGCAAGTCGCTTATAAGGGAGCCCCTTATATATCAGAATAACATCAGACTTTTCATCAGAAACTCTAAAA
>NW_007727940.1:70508-75713 GCF_000696425.1 Galeopterus variegatus | reverse complement strand
GCCAGATTTACAAAGCAAACACTATTAGATCTAAAGAAAGAAATAGACACTAACACCATAACAGTGGGGGACCTGAACATCCCACTGTTGTCATTGGACAGATCATCTAGGCAAAAAATCAACAGAGAAACACAAGATCTAAAGAATACTTTAGAACAATTGGACTTGGCAGATATCTACAGAACATTCCACCCAACAACCTCAGCATATTCATTCTTCTCATCAGCACATAGAACATTCTCCAGGATAGACCACATGTCTGGTCACAAAGCAAGTATTAACAAATTCAAAAAAATTGGAATTATTCCATATATTTTTTTCTGATTACAATGGATTAAAATTAGAAATCAATAATAAATGAAACTCTGAAAACTACACAAACTTATGGAAATTAAACAACATTCTACTGAATGACATGTGGGTCCAAGAAGAAATTAAACAAGAAATCAAAAAATTTCTTGAAACTAATGAAAATAATGACACATTGTACCAAAACCTGTGGGATACTGCAAAAGCAATTTTAAGGGGGAAATTTATTGCATTAAATGCTTACTTCAGAAGAATGGAAAGATGGCAAATAAATAACCTAACACTTCACCTTAAAGATCTTAAAAAACAAGAACAATCCAAAACTAAACTTAGTAGACAGAAAGAAATAATTAAGATCAGAGCAGAACTAAATGAAATAGAAACACAAAAAACAATACAAAAGATCAATGAAACAAAAAGTTGGCTCTTTGAAAAGATTAATAAAATCAACAAACCTTTAGCAAGACTAGGAAGAGAGAAGACCCAAATAACAAAAATTAGAAATGAAAAAGGTGATATTACAACTGACACCTCAGAAATACAAGGAATCATTAGAGACTACTGTAAACATCTATATGCCCACAAATTTGAAAATCTGGAAGAAATGGATAAATTTCTGGATGCATACAAATTACCAAAACTGAGCCAAGAAGACATAGAACAGACCAATAACATAAAAGAGATTGAAGCTGTTATCGAAAGGCTCCCAACAAAGAAAAGCTCAGGACTGGATGGGTTCACTGCAGAGTTCTACCAAATCTTCAGAGAGGAACTTATACCAATTCTCTACAAACTGTTCCAAAAGATTGAAACAGAGGCCATTCTCCTAAACTCATTCTATGAGGCAAACATCACCCTGATACCAAAACCAGACAAAGATGCATCAAAAATAGAAAACTACAGGCCAATATCCTTGATGAATATAGATGCACAAATCCTCAATAAAATACTAACTAACAGAACATTATACGAAGTTATACGACAGAATATAGCAACACATACAGAAAATTATACACCATGATCAAGTGGGATTCATTCCAGGGATGCAAGGTTGGTTCAACATATGCAAATCAATAAATGTGATGCACCACATTAATAAAAGCAAAGACAAAAACCACATGGTCATCTCTATTGACACTGAAAAAGCATTTGACAAAATTCAACATCCTTTCATGATAAAGACTCTCTACAAGTTAGGCATAGATGGAAAGTATCTCAACATAATTAAGGCCATATACGATAAGCCCACGGTCCATATCATCCTGAATGGGGAAAAGGTGCAAGCCTTTCCCTTAAAAACAGGAACTAGACAAGGATGCCCACTCTCACCACTCCTATTCAACATAGTGTTGGAAGTACTAGCCAGAGCAATCAGAGAAGAGAAGGAAATATAGGGCCTCCAGATTGGAAAGGATGAAGTCAACCTGTCCCTTTTTGCAGATGATATGATCCTATATATTGAACAGCCTAAAGCTTTTATTTAAAAAAAACTCCTAGAGTTGATAAACGATTTCAGCAAAGTTGCAGGGTACAAAGTCAACACACAAAAATCAATAGCATCTCTATACTCCACCAGTGAATATGCAGAAAAAGAAATCAAGAAAGCTAGCCATTTATAATAGTCACCAAAAAATAAAATATTTAGGAATAAAGCTGACAAAAGATGTGAAAAATCTCTATGAAGAGAACTACAAACCACTGTTGAGAGAAATTAAAGAGGACACAAGAAGATGGAAAGATATCCCATGCTCTTGGATTGGAAGAATTAACATTGTGAAAATGTCCATATTATCCAAAGTGATCTACAGATTCAATGCAATCCCCATCAAAATTCCAATGACATTTTTCTCTGAGATGGAAAAAGCTATCCAGACATTTATATGGAAGAATGAAAGATCACGCATAGCCAAAGCAATACTGAGCAAAAGAAATAAAGCTGGTGGCATAACACTACCTGACTTTGAACTATGTTACAAAGCTATACTAACCAAAACAGCATGGTACTGGCATAAAAACAGACACATGGATCAATGGAACAGACTAGAGAACCCAGAAATTAACCGATATGCCGACAGCCATCTGATCTTTGACAAAGGCATAAAGTCTACATACTGGGGAAAAGACTGCCTTTTCAACAAGTGGTGCTGGGAAAACTGGATAATCATATGTAGGAGAATGAAACTAGACCCATATCTTTCACCATATTCCAAAATCAACTCAAAATGGATTAAAGAATTGAATATACACCCTGAAGCAATAAAACTCCTTAAAGAAAACATACGGGAAACACTCCAGGAAATAGGAGTGGGTACAGAATTCATGAATAGGACCCAAAAAGTACAGGCAACTAAAGGTAAAATAAACAAATTGGATTATATCAAACTAAAAAGCTTCTGCATAGCAAAAGAAACAATCAACAGAGTAAAAAAACAACAAACAGAGTGGAAAAATATTTGCATAATATACATCTGACAAAGGATTAATATCCAGAGTATATAAAGAACTCAAACAACTTTACAACAAAAAAAAATAACCCAATTTAAAAATGGGCAAAGGAGCTGAATAGGCATTTCTCAAAGGAAGATATACAAATGGCCAATGGACACATGAAAAAGTGCTCAATATTACTCAACATCCGCGAAATGCAAATCAAAACCACACTGAGATACCATCTCACTCCAGTTAGGATAGCTAACATCCAAAAGACGAAGAATAATAAGTGCTGGAGAGGTTATGGAGAAAATGGAAGTCTCATTCACTGTTGGTGGGGCTGCAAAATGGTGCAGTCTTTATGGAAAATGATATGGAGGTTCCTCAAACAATTGCAGATAGATCTGCCCTATGACCCAGCAATCCCACTGCTGGGAATATACCCAGAGGAATGGAAATCATCATGCTGAAGGGATACCTGTACTCCAATATTTACTGCAGCTCTATTTACAATAGCCAAAAGCTGGAACCAGCCCAAATGTCCATCATCTGATGAGTGGATACAGAAAATGTGGTATATCTACACAAGAGAATACTATTCTGCTATAAAAAAGAACAAAATACTACCATTCACAGCAACATGGATGGACTTAGAGAAAATTATATTAAGTGAAACAAGTCAGGCACAGAAAGAGAAATACCACATATTCTCACTTATTTGTAGGAGCTAAAAATTAATAAATAAATAAACACACAAACAAAGGGTGGGGGGACGAAGAGAGAATAACCACAAAAATTCCTTGAACTACTTAAGCCAAGTGCACAGATACGATGTCGGGGAGGAGGGTAGTGGGTGGAGAGGAATGGGTAAAGTGGCATGAAAATCAAGTACAATGTATTTTGAGAAGTAAAATAAAATAAAATAAATTTCTTTTAAAAAGCTAGATATGACAAACCCACTGCCAGTATCATCCTGAATGGGGAAAAGCTGAAAGCTTTTCCGTTAAGAATGGGAACTAGACAAGGATGCCCACTCTCACCACTCCTATTCAACATAGTATTGGAAGTACTAGCCAGAGCAATCAGAGAAGAGAAAGAAATGAAGGGCATCGAGACTGGAAAAGACAGTCAAATTGTCCCTGTTTGCAGGTGACATGATCCTATATATGGAGAAGCCTAAAGTCTCTACAAAAAAACTCGTAGAGTTGATAAACGATCTCGGTAAAGTTGCAGGATACAAAATAAACACACAAAAAATTCCCCATAAATAAATAAATAAATAAAATACCTAGGAATAAAGTTAACCAAGGATGTGAAAGATCTCTTCAATGAGAACTACAAATCACTGGTGAGAGAAATGTCTCTTTTTTTAAGTGATTGTAAATGTTATTTATCATATTTTTACTTTCAGTTTCTGTGTGTTTATTGGTAGAATAGAGATATAATTAATTTTGTTTTGTTCATCTTATATGCTGTGACCTTGCTAAATTCACTTATCAGTTTTATGAGGACTTTTTTTTCCCTTGAGGTTTTCTAAGTAGACACATGTCATCTGCATATAAGGACAGTTTTAATTTTTCATTCCCAATCTGTATGTCTTTCGCTTCCCTGTTTTGACTCTGTGCTGGCTAGAACTTCTACTACTATACTGAATTGCAGTACTGGGAGCAGACATCCCTGCCTTGTTCTTGAGCTTAGCGGAGACTTTGGTATTTCACTATTGTGTGATGTTAGCTGTAAGTTTTTGTAGATTTTAAAATTCAAGTTAAACAAGTTGTCCTCTCTTCCTAGTTTTCTGAGAGTTTTATATGAATGGGTGTTCAGTTTTGTCAAACACTTTTTCTACATCAATTGTATGATCATGTGTGTTTTTATTGCTTATGACAAAATACTTGGAACTGGGTAATTTATTAAAAAAAATGAAATTTATTCTGGTGAGGATCCCAGGTGTCTCACATTGCAAGATGGTAGGAGAGAGAGAGACTCTCCTCTTCTTTTAAAGCCCTCAGAACCATGCCCCTGGCCACCATTTTTAATCCATTCACTACTGCAGGGTCCTACAATCCAATCACCTCTTCAAGGCTCCACCTTTCAATTACCATAATAGGATCTCCCACTGGGAGCCAAGTTTCTAATACATAAAACTTGGGGGATACAATTCAAGCTTCAGGGAATTGGGGGCGGGGGGGACATAATTCAATCTACTACATGTTTTTTTTCCTTTAGCATGTTATTACATTTATTAATTTTCAAAAGTTTAAGCAGCCTTGCATCCCTAAAATAAACCCTACTTTGTCATGGTGTATAATTGTTTCTGTATATTACTGAATACTATTTGCTAATATTTTCTGAAGAATTTTTGTTTCTGTATTCATGCATGACATTGGTCTGCAGTTCTCTTTTTTACTGTCTTTGGTTTTGGTCTGAGGGTAATACTGGCTTTATAGAATGAGTTAGGAGGTGCCC
>NW_007727940.1:67909-69993 GCF_000696425.1 Galeopterus variegatus | reverse complement strand
TAAGAATTTTTGTTTCTGTATTCATGCATGACATTGGTCTGCAGTTCTCTTTTTTTTTTTGTACTGTCTTTGGTTTTGGTCTGAGGGTAATACTGGCTTTATAGAATGAGTTAGGAGGTGCCCCCTCCTCTTCTGTTTTCTGAAAAGACTGTGTAATTAGTGTCAATTCCTTAAATATTTGATAGAGTTCTCCAGTGAGTCCACCTGGAGATTTCTTTTTTGGTAGGTTTTAAATTATGAATTCAATTTCCTTAATAGTTATGGGGATATTCAAATTATCTCATGCTGGGTGAGTTGTGGTAGTTGGTATTTTTCAAGGAATTCATCCACTTTATCTAAAGTATCAGATTTATGTGTGTAGAATTGTTTGTATGGTTTCCTTATTATCCATTTGATGTTTGCAGACTCTGTAGCAATTTCACCATCTCATTCACCACATTAAATAATTTGTGTCTTCTTTTTTATTTATTTATTTATCTTGGCAGTTTTACTGGAAGCTTTCAATTTTCTTAATTATTTCAGAGCAGCAGCTTTCGTTTGTCTTTTGGTGGCTGGTATGTACCAGGATCTGAAACCTTGACCTCGGCGTTAACGACACCACAGTCTAATCAACCGAGCTAACCAGCCAGCCCTGAAGCAGCTTTTGTTTCATTGATTGTCACTATTTTTATGTTTTCACTTTCATTGATTTCTGATCTTTATCGTATCTTCTGCTGTTTTGCTTTTATTTTGCTATTCTTTTTCTGGTTTCTCAAGGTGAGAGTTTAGATCGATGATCTGAGACTTTCCCTGTCTTCTAATGCAAGCATTTACTGCTATAAATTTCCCTCTCAGCACTGTTTTAGCTTTATCTCACAAATTTTTATATGTTACATTTTCATTTTCATTCAGTTTAATGTTATTTTTTAATTTCCCTGAGACATCCTATTTGACAGATGGATAATTTAGAAGTGTGTTGTTCTGTTTTTAGAATCTTTGAAGATATTATTTCTCTGTTACTGGTTTCGAGTTTGATACTGTTATGGTTGGAAAACACAGTCTGTATGGTTTCAATTACTTTAAATTCAGTGCTTTTACTTTCAACCTATGTGTGTCATGATATTTGAATTGAGTTCCTCATAGACAGCATATAGTTGGATCATGTTTTTTTAATCCACTCTGCTAATTTATTGTCTTGAAGTGGTGTGTTTAGATAATTTACATTTAATGTGATTATTGACATGTTAAGGCTGAAATTTGCCATTTTATTATTTTCTGTTTATTCTCTTGTTTTTTCTTTTCTTATTTTTCCTGCCTCCTTGTGGGTTACTTTATCATAGTCTTTAACTTTTTCACAGTGTACTGGTCATACTGAAGTTTCAATTTTTTATGTAATTTGGCTGAAATATATCTTGCTACATAGTCCCACATAAGTTCATGAAATTGGTAACCTTCAGCACATTTAAGCATCATCATTCCTGTCACATTTTTAATTCAGTGTTCAGACTCCTGCAGAGTACCAGTCATTATCCACTCTTGCCCCATCCCCCTAAAGACCCCACCTCGCAATTCCATCGCAGGAATTGGTCATTAGGCTTTCAACATATGAAAATCTAATGCTTCAGGCCCAGGAAGAATCCAGCAATCACAGGGTGTTTTCAGAAGCCTGTGACTCATCTCTAGAGAAGTGAACTGAATTGTTACCTGCCAAAGGAGGAAGGCTGAATCCAGGAGGTCTTGAGGAAGGCCTCCTTCTTTGGATATCTTACAAATAATTTCCTAGTTTCTTATTGCTGGGGCTAAAAGTCCAAATGAAGAAGCTCTTTCTTTGGAAAGATGTCTGAGAAACAGTTTAATTGAAAGCCTGGACACACTTGGTCACTGAAATAGAAAAGATGACAAAAATTTTAGTATGGCTTTTAATTTTAATTTAGATATACAAGAAGACCATTAACTCTTTGGGACCTAACACACACAAGACCAAAGCCTTCTGACACTAATGTTCTTTCCCCACTCCATGTTTTTCATAGACACAAGCAACAAACCTTTGAGAGAAATGTTTTTACCTACATATTAATCTTTTAAAAATGAGACCGTGTAGGTTT
>NW_007727940.1:66656-67590 GCF_000696425.1 Galeopterus variegatus | reverse complement strand
GCTTCTGCACAGAAAAGGAAACAATCAACAGAGCGAAAAGACAACCTGCAGAATGAGAAAAAATATTTGCAAACTGTGCATTTGACAAAGGATTAATATCCAGAATATATAAGGACCTCAAACAACTCAACAGCAAAAAAACAAATAATGTGATTAAAAAATGGGCAAAGGAGCTGAATAGACATTTTTCAAAAGAAGACATACAAATGGCCAACAGGTATATAAAAAAATGCTCAGCATCACTAATCATCAAAGAAATACAAATCAAAACCACATTGAGATATCATCTTACCCCAGTCAGACTGGCTGTTATCAAAAAGACGGAGAATAACAAGTGCTGGTGAGGATGTGTAGAAAGGGGAACCCTCCTACACTGTTGGTGGGACTGTAAATTGGTGCAGCCATTATGTAAAACAGTATGGAGGGGTTCCTCAAACAACTACAGATAGAACTGCCATACAATCCAGCCATTCTGCTGCTGGGTATATACCCAAAGGAATGGAAATCATCATGTTGAAGGGACACCTGCGCTCCCATGTTCGTCACTGCTCTATTTACAATCGCCAACATGTGGAACTGCCTAAATGTCCATCGATGGACAACTGAATAAAGAAACTGTGGTATGGGGGAGGGGGAGGGGGGTTTACAAGAAACTAGCTAAGGGTCACAAAGATTGATTTCATTTTGTAAACATGAGTATACTAATTATCCTGATTTGATCACTACATATTATACTCACGTATTGATATACAATTCTGTACTCCACAAATATATATAATCAATAAAAAAAATGTGGTATATATACACAATGGAATACTACTCAGCTATTTTAAAAAAATGAAATTCTGGGCCGGCCCGGTGGCGCACTGCTACAGTGTGCCGCTTGGGAGCGTGGCGGCGCTCCCACTGAGGGTTCGGATCCCACACACAGACC
>NW_007727940.1:62332-65685 GCF_000696425.1 Galeopterus variegatus | reverse complement strand
GTTCCCGCTCACTGGCTGAGCGAGGGGCGGGCGCAGCACCGAGGGTTGCAATCCCGTTGCCGGTCCCGGTCCGGTACGGGAGCGACACTGAGGGTTGCGGTCCGTTGCCGGACATGAAAAAAAGGGAAAAAAAAAAAAATGAAATTCTGGGGTCCTGAGGTATGGAGCCGGGGGAAGCTGAACCCAGCCGCAACCAGGTAAAGAGCACACCAAAAACACCATTTCCACGTGGGTCGCCCACCATAGCCACTGCAATTGCCACGGCAGCCACAAAAGCAGCTAGTCTCTATAGCAGCAGTCACAGCCACCATGCAGATGGCACCCCAGACTCTCAACTGCATTGACACAAGGAGAGGCACCAGCAAGAAGAGGAACCAGAGGAGACCAAAAAGAAAAAGAAAAAGAAGAGGTCCTCTCTCTCCACAAATCACACTCCAGAGTAATAGAAGAAGCATCTGATTTACGATGCTAGGGGAGGACTTGATCACACCTGCCTCAGCACTGGACAGATCATCCAGGCCACAAACCAACAGAGGAACAGCTAATCTATCAGACGGAGAGAACAAATCTATGGTTATTAAAGGGGAACGGGGAAGGGAGGGAGAAGGGGAGAGATGGGATAAGGGGCATAAAGAATAAGTATGATTTGTAACAATGAATATGCTAATTAAAAAAATGAAATTCTGCCATTTGCATGCAACAGCATGGATGAGCATGGAGAAAACTGTTAAGTGAAATAAGCCAGGCATCAAAAGAGAAATACTGCATGTCCTCACTCATAAGCAGGAGCTAAAAAATAATAATAAATAAATAAATAAACAATAGCAATAATAATAATAATAATAAGGTGAACTTCCAGAAGGAGAGAACAGAGCCATGGTTATTAGAGGTGGGAAAGGGGAAGGGGGGACAGTGACAATTTGGTTAATGGACACAAAACTGCTAGATGTAAAAACCAAATTCTATTGGTGTACAGTTGAAGTAAGCATCGATCATTAACAATAATTTACTGTATGTTATCAAATGGCGAGAAGAGAGGAAATCAAATACCCTCATCACAAAGAAACAATTAAATTTTGTAATGAATATGCTAATTACCCTGATTTGATCATCACACATTGTATACATGTATTGAAACTGAAATTCAACTCTGTACCTCACAGATGTATAATCAATACATTTCACTTAAAAAAAAAAAAGCTTCATTGTCACAGGTTGGCCAATGAGTTTTATTATTACTGGTAATAACCCTTCCTACTTTTGGTTTTATGCAACCTCTCCATGCCCCCATTTACTAGATGGTCCTGCCTTTCCTTATTTAAATCTGGTATGGTCTGAATTTTTTTGTGCCTCCAAAATACATGTGTTGAAATACTAACCCCTGATGTGATGCTACTAGGAGCGGGGGCCTCTGGGAGGTGATTATGTCATGAGGGTGAAGCCCCCATGAATGGGATCGGTGCCCTTGCGAAGGAGGCCCCAGGGAGCTGCCTCGCTCCTTCCACCACGTAGTGTCATGGTGAGCTGGGAAATGCATCCTCTCTGGACACCTCACTCCTTGATCTTGGACTTCTGAGCCTCCAGAACTATGAGAAATAAGTTTCTATTGTTTATATGCTGCTCAGTTTATGATATTTTATTACAGTAGTCTAAACGGACTTTGACAAAATCCTATTTACTATTAGTCCGCACAATCAGCTTAGCATAAGCACAACCATGTTAACCGCTTCCTCACCCTGCCCCCTGCCCCTCCCTTTCTCTTAAGCAGAGTGCTTTCTGAGAAAAACCAGATTTTGTGCAAAACAGGAAAACCACAAAGCTGTTGCAGAGTGCTGAATGCTCAGAGTAGCTACAAACCCCTTCCCCTAATCCAAACCCTATAAAACCTCTATTAGTCTGTAGGGGGGCAGGAACTGATCTTTCAGTTTCCCCTCCAGGTTCAGTGGAAATAAACTCCCTGGCGTGATAAATATTTGGTTCAAAGTCCTTTAATCCCTTTGTTTCACCAACCTAACACTTATCACTCAGAATGTATATGAAATTCTACCACACCCACAAATCCTTCCCTAATTCTCTCCCTGCAAAAGAAGATATGACGCAGAAGGACTGAGGGGGCATTTTGGCTCATTTGACTGTCTAACTAGCCCTTAAATGGATTCCGTATAGAGCTGTACTGCCTGACACAGTAGCCAGATATGGCCACTTACATTTACATTAATTAAAATTAAAAATTCAGTTTCTCACTCACACTAGCCACAGTTCAAGGACTCAGTAGCCACCTGTGGCTGGTGGCCACCATATCAGACAGCATGGTTACAGCACATTTCTATCACGGCAAAAGTTCTATCGGACAGAGTGCCTGCGTTTATGTCTTATCCTCCTGTTACAAGTATAGGATGTGGTCAAATAAGATTTTTAGGAAGCTGGGTATTCCTGGACCAAGGCCCCTGCTATACATTGAGACATTTTTTGAATATCAAAAGGCAAGTGTGTTTCAGAGTTATTTTCTCCCTCGTGGTTGGGTTCCCTTGGCCTATTCAAGTAATTCTATTTTGTCCTCATCTCCAACCACTTTGAAATAAAGAGCTGGAGTTAGGAGGATAGAAGGCTATGACTGAGACCCCGGGCAAAATGGAGTGACCTTGTTACTGCAACCTCCATAGGAAAATGAGGCTTGACTAGTTGGGTGGAACTAAGACTCCTTTACAAACCCTGGCCCAGATGGAGTCACACCATGGAGTCCCAGGATTCATCTTTCTCAATTTCCTGGAAGCAATGTCTGTCCTCTGTGCTCTGGGGAGATAAAATTTTATTTCCATCTACCAAAGCTCTCTCAGCATCAAGAACATGGAGGCACAGCCAGCAGCTTGGAGATTGTTTCTGTAATAAATCCATCCATTGCAGCTCAGTTCCGCTTCTTGGACTCATTTGCAGATGCAGATGCCAACCAGTGCTAACTTTTCAAATTGAAATGTGGCCGAGCCACAGAGGCAAGTGGAGCAGAATACTGTGTTTCAAGACTTCTCCAGCTCTGGGTGGGAATTTTAACAGGCCAAAGGGTAATAATTTAAATCAATGCGTGGTCTCCTTTCATAGGTGGTCAGAGCTTTGGGTTAGTGCCATGTTTCCCAAATTTTTAACAATCAGATACCATCTTCAGTATTTTTGCCCATATCTAAACACCACCTGTACTATTTTTATTTCATGATTTTCTTTAAGTCAACTTCTTTTTTATTTTATTTTATTTTTTCCTTTTTGTCTTTTTTCGTGACCGGCAACGGATCGCAACCCTCAGTGTCGCGCCCGTACCGGACCGGGACCGACAACGGGATCGCAACCCTCAGTGTTGCACC
>NW_007727940.1:53647-61443 GCF_000696425.1 Galeopterus variegatus | reverse complement strand
GACACTGAGGGTTGCGATCCCGTTGTCGGTCCCGGTCCGGTACGGGCGCGACACTGAGGGTTGCGATCCGTTGCCGGTCACGAAAAAAGACAAAAAGGAAAAAAAAGAAAAGAAATACGGCAAGATACGGTGTTAGGGGTCTCACCATTAAACCCCTTCCCTCCACCACAGCAAGGTGAGGCAGGTTGGAGAAATACGGCAAGATATGGTGTTAGGGGTCTCACCATTAAACCCCTTCCCTCCACCACAGCAAGGTGAGGCAGGTTGGAGCTTCTCTAAGCAAGGTCATGCTGTATAAAAGTCCAAGCTGGTGAATTTCCATTGTTCCCAGCCTGGGAATATGGCAGTGGGGACACAGGGTCCCATGGGGTCTTCGCTGTCTAACACGCGAACCTTCAAAGTCAGTCTCACTGATGCAGTAAGTACGGAGGCATCACAGTATCCTAGGCAACGTGAACATCACTTAACAAATATTTGGGCTACTGCAGCTGCAGGCAGGATCCTGAATCAGGCACAAGGCAAGGACTCATCCTTCCAGACTCTTCTTGGAGTCAGGTCTTAAAAAATGCATAAGAGTGAGTAGAAGTTGGCGAAAGAGAGAATCTTACAGTCCAGTGGGGGAGACACAGACCGACGCCAACCTAGCACTCTGAGGCAGGATACGAGGGATGCTGAGTGAATTGGGAATCCAGCCAAGAACGCTAACATCACGGTGAGGGTGAAGCAGAAACCGTCCCTGCTACCTGTTACACCCCTGCCAAGACCACCCTTCTCCAGTGTGCAGGCTCAGATCCTGGCAGAAATGTCATTATGAAGGTTTATTTCCTCTTTAAAGTGGTTCCTTCCGTGTGAGAGCCACAATGTAGCCAGCATTTTATGTGCTGTGGACATTGCCACCCAGTTTCACTTTCTCCCCGTGTCCTTCTCAGGATTCAAACAAAACAAATTTTAATGGTGCTATCCAATGTGTCTGCTGAGAAATTTGAGGGCCAGGATGGATATAAAAGACAGGAACAATGGTATTTGACACCATCAATCAATGTATTGATAACACTTTTATACAGTTTAACCTGAATGTCTCTTGAAATTCCCATTTTAAAAGAATCAGAAATGCCAAAATTTCAACTCCAGAAGCCAAATCCCACCCCTTTCTCTACCCTTCATCTATTTATCAGACGTTTTTGGACTTTCACAATGGGTCAGGCTCAGTGCGAGGCACTGGGGTGCAAAGATATATAAAGCACCTCCCACTCCCATCTTCAGGGAGGTCACGGTTTTGTGAAGGAAAGAGACAGGTTAACAGATGATTTAGTTCAACACAAGGGCATGAGAGTTCTACAGGGAACACAAAGTAAAGCCAGGAATCTTTACAGAAAAGGTGGTATCTGAGCAGAGTCCTGACGGATGAATAGGAGTCGGTCCAATAAAAAAGGAGAAAAGCCATTGCACACCCACAAGAATGCTAAAAATATAAAAGATTGACATTACCAAATGTTGGTGAGGACATGGAGCAACTGGAACTCCCATTTGTTGCTGGTGGGAGTGCAAACAGCTCCACTGCTTTGAAGATTGCTTTGCCAGTTTCTTAAAAAGTTGAATGTACATTTACCTATGATTACTCAGCAATTATTTACATAGATATTTATCCAAGAGAAATGAAAACGTACCCCAAAATCACAAACTTGTACAAGGATGTTCACAGCAGCCTCACTCATTATCCAAATGTTCATCAACAGAAATTGTCGATAAACATTTTGTGGCACATCCATACCATGAACCACTTCTCCGCAATAAGAAGCAAACCATCGATACACACACTAATGTGTGTGAATCTCAGGAAAGCTTTGTTGTGCCAAGGAGGCCAGACATGAAGAAATACGTATAATATGATGTCATCCATGTGAAGTTCATCCATGTGTCATCCGTGTAAACAGACAAACTAATCTGCGGAGATAGAAGACAGAAGAAGGTGGCTTGGCGGGGGAAGGGGATTGGGAAGAAGGGAGGGGGAGCTTTGTTGTGCCAAGGAGGCCAGACATGAAGAAATACATATAATATGATGTCATCCATGTGAAGTTCATCCATGTGTCATCCGTGTAAACAGACAAACTAATCTGTGGAGATAGAAGACAGAAGAAGGTGGCTTGGCGGGGGAAGGGGATTGGGAAGAAGGGAGGGGGATGGGAAGGGGGAAGGGGAGAGATGGGATAAGGAGTGTAAAGAATAAGTATGATTTGTAACAATGAATATGCTAATAAAAATTAAAATAAATAGATAAAAATAAATAAAATTTTCTAAAAAAGAAGAATGTGTCTTGGGGGTGGGACGGTGGGTGAAGAATTGATTGTCACATTCTAGGTGGTGAAAATGTCTATATCTTATTTGGGGTGCTGGTGATCGCAACTGAAACTGAACTGGTAAAATTACATGTCCCAAAGTAAAATGGGGGGAAGAAGCCTGGGAATATTCTGCGTACAGTAGAGACTAAAGATTTCAACGTGGCTGGAGCATGATGCCTGGAGAGGTGGGTGGGATTGGCACAGTGAAAGAAATCGTGTTAGGCTTTATCCTTTAAATTAATACTCAGATTTTAATTATACCATCAAGGGGGGAATGATAGGGAGGTTGCACAGTAATAAATTTCTTAGAGAACTAATCAGAAAGCTGGGCTTGCTAACCAGGAAACTTTGTCTTGAAGAACGTTTCTTAAATAGTCATTTCCGTTTTGTTTTGCTTTGGGTCTTGGTGTCTGCAATACGTCTAAGAAGGCAAACAGCCCATCCTAGCCACCCTGGTCCTTTCCTCCTTGAGTCTGTCTGGTGAAGGAGTTTTATGTCCTTTTTTACCAACCAAAGGGTTGGTTGCTTCCATTCATGTTCTTGAACAGAAGCAAGTTAAATTTGAGCTTTCTGCACCCAATTTTCTTTCCCTCCCTCTAAAACGAGATTGGAATTAAACATCAGCTAATATGCTTGAGGCCTGTTTTCATATCCATACATTCACTTCATACTCTGATGGCTTTGAAAAATGTGGTTTGGCTCTTTACAATTATGCATCTAAGACGCTCACATTAACATGCCAATGACTATGTCCAATGGTGGCACCCAAAGTAACATGAGTTGTCCTTTTGCTGAAGTTAAAATAGCCACATGTCAAGGCAACTGGGATCTAAGCCCTCTGAAGAAGTGCAGGCCTTTGTCAAGTGTTGTGTCCCACGCAGGGGACTTGAGAGGTCTTGGGTACCCCCCTGTCCAAAAATGCCTCTCATTTCTGCTGGTCATAACAACTAAATTTCTTACATTGGACATTAAGTTGTTGGAGTGTTTAGGGTCAAGACTGTGTTTTAATCAATTTCATCACCTTTCATAATCGCCCTCCTCACATCTTTAACCCAGTAATATCAAACTTAAATGGTGCCAAAACACACTAGATGCCAATTTCCTGGAAAGTTTCTTCTCTGCTCTTTTCAATTTATTATTAATGGCAAATGCCCCAAACCTGGTTTCTAGTCCCAGTTTTGACTCAAATTGGCCACATGGCCCAGGCAAGTCACATGCCCTTTAGATACCTGAGTTTCTCCACATTTGGAAGAGGGGGTGGGTGGGTGTGGTGGGGGCGGGGAGGTCTTAACCATTTTTCACGCAAGATTTCAACATTCTTCCCTCAGGGATGTAAATAAAATATAAAATAAAATGGGTTCTGAAATATTTATGCCTAGTTATTTCTCCCAGCTCGACTCCCAGCGAAGAAATAGATCTGCTAGCTCTTCAGAGGGCCTCTGTTGGAGACCGCCCCCTGGACACCAGTGACAGACGCTCCCCTGCCTCATGAGCAGCTTTCCAGAGTTAGCTCTCGGCGCCCTGCACCCGAATCTGCAGACTCAGTCCCCTCCCCACCCCCCGCCACTTCCCACCCCTGCAGCCGTCTTGGCATCGGCCTCTTCTGAATACTCTGGGAAGGAGGCAGGGTCGCACATGATCTGATTCCTTCTTTCTTTTTTTTTCCTTTGGCTAGTGCATCTAATCCTTCCTTGGAAAAACTCCCAAGCTATGTTCTCTGATCCACCCAAGCAGTACCTGTTTTCATTCACTTGATCCGCTTTAGAATTTGGGTTGAAATGGACATTTGGAACCGGGCCTCGTCAGCGCTGAGGGTAAGTGGAGGTGGCTCAGGACCCCCGTCTCCCCAGCCTCCCGCAGTGGGAAGCTCGAGGGGGCAGAGGGTGGCAGGGCAGCCTCAAGGAGCAGGTGGGGTGGGGGAGCCGGGAAGCTTGGCACCTGTGGCTGAAAGCCACCACCAGGGGGCTGGGAAGATGCTGGGCGGGTGGGGACGGTGGTGACACTCTTCCCATTTTCCATCATTAGTTTTCCTCTCTTCTCTCCTCCCGCCCTCCTTTCCTCTCTTCCTTTCCTTCCTCTGTCCTTCCTTCCCCCCCGTCCTTGCTGTCTCTCTTCAGCACAGTGTTACCAGGTGCCAGTCACCAAACCTACCTCCTTACAATTCAATGCGTCTGTCCACGTCCAATGTCACCGACAGGAAGGAAGCTGTTCTGTGAGTGTTCATAACCGAGGAAGCCGACTTGGATAGTGATGTCTAGGACATCCCAAGGACGTGGACGTCCCTCTGTCTGGTTTCTCTCAGCTGGAGAAACTAAATACCTGATCACATTCTCTACTGGGTAAAAATTCTTACATTATAGGTAAACTTGGGCAGCGTCTTTGTATCGATAATGTGTGTAACAAAATGATGTCGTTGTCATGGGGAGAGGGGAGTAGGAATACAGGATTCAAATTTCCGAACAAAGGTTAAGTGAGGACGTTCTCCCTCCCTGGGAGTATGTCCTGCCATCCTCCTCCGGGCCCCGTGGAAGGGGCTTCTTGGGACCCCTGTGCATAGATCCCGGTGCTTTCCTTGCCTGGCAGGGATGAGGGCGCTGCTTGGACCCTTCGAACACTGGGAAGAGGTTCCTTGTGCTGGGTTCATCGAACCTCATGGAAAATACCTCAAAGAGCAGTTCCTCTGACAAGAAATGGATTAAGGCAGGAAACGCAGGGAAACTCGGGCTTCTAAGCCTGGGCTAGAGACAGAGCCCTTCCTCCCGGAGACCCAGGAGTGGGGCGAGTGAGAGCAACGCTTTCCAGTCCAGAGAGAAATGTAAACCCCACGTTCCACAGCTGGCTTTGCTGGACTGGTCCCTATTACATTAAGCACGTCTTGAAGGAAAGGACAGAGCCTGTCCTGTCTCAAATTTCCATTAGCCAGCAGCAAACCAAAGCCCTTGATTTGGCCAGATTTTGCATCTGCACTTTCCTTCCAGGCAAAAGGAGCCAGATGATAGCAGAGTAAATTCATAGCTGAAATTAAAAAAAAAAAAAAAAAAGAAGGTCTTCTGGGCGAGGCACGCCCAGTGGTGAGCGGGAGCCGCTCTTGAAAGCGATTGTCCCAGCGTCACGTTCAGGAACAGGACGTGGACAGGTTGCAGTTAGCCTTGGCAGGAGTGTTGACACTGCAGAAATCGTCAAAGGCCACGAATCAGGGCCGANCCTCCACAATATTGACATTTTAGGACATTTATTTGTTTGGGGGGGGTGGGGCAAGGAGCTGTCCTGTGCGCTCTGGGATGTTTAGCAGCATCTCTGGCCACTAGCCACTAGATGCCAGTAGCACAACCCCCAACCCCCAGTTGTGAAAACCAAAATTGTCTTCAAATGTCCCCTGCACGGTAAAATTCCTCCTGCTTGAACCCCTGCCACTATCGCTAAGAAAGAAAATATGAAAATAAATAAATAGTTTAATTTGAAAAGCTAGCTAAAAAAACAACGATACAATACTTGAGGTCAACATTAATACAGAGGAAAGCAGAATTTAATAATGATCATAAAAATTGTCAAACTGATTTTTTTTAAATATAAGAACTGGTTCATTTGATAGTTAAAATATCTAAACTTTTGAGAAGAAAAAANCTTTAACTCCAGCTACAATACTCCTGTTACAGGCTGCACCCAGACCTGGCCCCTGAGGCTTGTTCCTTCCCCTCCCCCTCAGACAAGGTTAATCCCTAGTATGGGATGTTTCTTCTCCCACCATTGCTATGCACCATTCCCCTATCCTTATTAAATTGTGGAACCCCTCTTTGTTCCCTAATGTCCCACAGTACCCCATCGCTAACAAACACCTAATAGACTTAAAACCCATCATACCCAAACTCCTTTCTTCTCATCTCTCATGGCTTACCCACTCACTTTTTAATACACCCATCCTTCTGGTTATAAAGCCTAATGGCTCATACCGTTTAGTATGGGACTAATCCTGACATGCACCATTCCCAACAACCCATTTGGACAGCACTACCTCAGGGGTTTCAGGATAGACCCCACTTTCTGGCCAGGCCTTAGCTCAAGACTTATCTGAACTTCCTCCAACCTCTAGCACTTTAATACAGTACATGGATGACCTCCTCCTTTGTGGCCCCTCCTATGAGGATTCACAGGCCCACACTGTTGCTCTCCTTAATTTCCTGGCCTCCAGGGGATATCGAGTGTCCCCCAGCAAGGCCCACATTTCTTCTCCTTCAGTTCAAGAGTCTAATTTCTGAACTCCCTACTCCTACCACAAAGGGTGAAATCCTTTCTTTCCTGGGGCTTGCAGGGTATCTTCGCCTGTGGATTCCTAACTTTGGTGGGACAGCAGAGCCACTTTATGGGGCAGCCAAAGGGGAGCCTGCCATTCCCTTAGATCCCACAAAGCCCATTCATTCTTCCTTCCAGTGATTAAAAGCCACTCTCCTCACAGTCCCAGCTGTATCTCTCTCAAACCTACCTCATCCTTTTATCCTATACATCACCAAAACCCGAAGATTGGCAGTCAGCATTTTGGGACAAAAGGCAGGAGATATTTTCTCCCTGGTTACATGCCTCTCTAAGTAACTAGACACCACAGCTTGTGAATGGGCTCCTGTTTATGGGCCTTGGCAGCAGCTGCCCTTTTAGCCCAAGAAAGCTCTAAACTAACTTTTAAACAACAAACAGTCAAGACCTTCTCAGCTATAAGGACAACTCAATTCTCTCCCTTTCCTACCTACAACTTATTCACTTTACTTTCATTGAAAACTCCCAGTTCTCCTTTAAACCTTGCTCTCCCTTAAAATCCAGCCACCCTCATCCCATAACACTCATGACACTTAGAACACAATTGCATGGAGGCTTTAGACCTCTTTCTCAGTCCCTTTCCACACATCTCCCTGCATCCCATTGTATGGTTCATAGATGGGAGCGCAACCTCCATGCCCACCCCCAGGCAGGTTATGCTGCAGTACATCTAACACAAGCTATTGAGGCTGCACAACCCCCAAAGTAGGTTGGGGTTATACACTGCAGAGGACACCAAACCTCCAATGACCCCATAGCCCAGGGAAACAAACTGGTGGACCTAACTGCAAAACAGGCTACTCAGTCACCGGGCCCCCAGTTTTCCTCTCCTGCTCAGGTCCTTCTCATGGCCCCTACACCCTTATCCCAATACACACTCCAAGAAATACAGCACCTCCAACAGTTGGGGGCACAGAGAAAGGACAACTGGTATACTCTCTCTGTTCGCTATGTCCTCCCTACCACACAAGCTGAGCGAATCCTTTTAGATTTCCATAATTCAGTTCATATAGGCTATGAACCCCTACTACATTTTCCTCAGCCCTTATATTACTCTCCCCACAAAAGGACATGCTATTTTCTAACCTTAGTAGATTCCTTTTCAGGTTGGATTGAGGCTTTTCCCTGCACTTCAGAGGATGCTACAGC
>NW_007727940.1:38292-52647 GCF_000696425.1 Galeopterus variegatus | reverse complement strand
AAAACATAAAAAAAAAAAAAAAAAAAAAAATAGAAGGTCTTCTGGGCGAGGCACGCCCAGTGGTGAGCGGGAGCCGCTCTTGAAAGCGATTGTCCCAGCGTCACGTTCAGGAACAGGACGTGGACAGGTTGCAGTTAGCCTTGGCAGGAGTGTTGACACTGCAGAAATCGTCAAAGGCCACGAATCAGGGCCGATATCCCTCCATCCGGAATCTGAGCCAGTTTCCTCTCCTGCATGGCGATTGCTAAATCTGAGACGATCCTTGAGGCCTAGAAAGATTTATATTCATAGACTGACTTGCAAAAGCAGGGAAGTCAGTTCAAGCCTCAGGAACATTTTCAGAACCATGATGAAATAGAAGTCTCTTTCTTGCTCAATCTAATCAGAATATCTGAATCCTTTGTTTAAACAGTTCTGGTTCGTGGAGGTGTTATATGAGATACACCCGAATGTCTTTTTTCAGTGCTTGGTTATCTGTGGACACACCAATGACAAAGTGCCAAATGGTTATCGTTGTGCCCCAGATGTTTCCCCCCGTCAAACACCACCGAGACATTCTGGTGCAAAATATTGCGACAAAAGTGGCAGAGGTGAGGCCATGACCATGAAGGAGCGTGACCGTGGTGGGGGTGGGGGCGGAGTGGAGAAGCAGCTGGCTCTTTATGGCGTCTGGGAATCAGAGCAAGAGGGATGTAGGGGGGTTGGGTCCTGGAGTCCAGGCATAAGTATTCAGGCTTTTCTTTTCCCCTTTTTATAGATGGTGGTAAGGAGCGAGACAAGCCCCGGTCCCGCACATTATTAGCATGGGCTAAAAGGCCCAGAGCACAAATGAATTTAGAACAGGTATAAAAAAATACATGAAGATTTTACTAGAGCTGGAAATTATGAGCCGAAGCCTTGGTCATCCACTCGCTCCACGCACCTGCAGTCCAGGCTGCAAAGCACGGAGGCTGTTCTGGCTGCATCAACGCGCCTCCTGTGTAGCTGCCCGAAGGCTGGGAGTTCACGGCTGCAAGTCTCCAAGGGACTGGAGATCCAACACTGGTCCCTATTAAATTGCAAATTCCCCTCACTCATCCTTCCAGCCCCTTCCCCAGTTGAGCTTAGCATTTTATTATGAATAAACTTAAACTCTTCTCTTAGAGGTGAGAGATGAGAGGAAGGAGCAGCACGTATTGGTGGGGACAGCTGGGGAGTGGTTGGGAGGCAACAGTGCAGACCCAAAAGGCCAGAGCGGAATGACAGGTCCTCCGGCCTGGATGCTTTACCCAGCACTGGCTCTGGCTGCTTAGCAGAAAAGAGGGGAAAATGTAGAGACAGACTTGATCCTATCCGCTTCGTGTCCGTCTATTTATTCAACATCCGAGTCCTTCCCGAGTGCCTCCCTTGGACCCCCCATGTGATGCAGCCTACTCAACCCCTCTCAGACCCACTGCATTTCTCCTCTTGTGTGTGAAAAATCAGCACCTGGCGTGGAGCCTGCCTGGACCCCCTCTTCTAGCCCCCTCAGTGCGGAGCCGGCTCTTTGCCCACTGGCTCTGCAGATTCCTGAGGGTGTGGGAAGCTTCCGAATGCTAAAACAGCTTTAAACATTTCCCTGGGCAGACTCACTCAGGGGCCCTCAAGGACAGGCTGTTGTTTTTAGAAACTAAATAAATCTACATATATTCCATCTCCAAAACACATCTTGTTCAATGAAGCTTCAAGGGAAGGACAGTCTTGCTTTGGAATACTGATGCATGTCACAGCATTTCTCTGCAGCCCAGGGCAGATGACGATGATGTCACAGCCTTCATTGATGGGGGAACGGGGGCAGGGCGGGAGACAATGACATGGACAAATGTTTATGTGAAGATGTGTATTTCTGCTTCAGGAAACTGATGTAAGGATGAGAATAACTCAAAGGATATAACTTTGTTTTCTGCAAACAGATGAAAGAAGTTTCCCCAGTGAATTACTGAAGCGTGGCTCAGCTCATCACTTGAATTGTCCTTTTTTTCAGTCTGATAAGAGTTTTTGGTTATTTTTAAAAACCACTTTCGGTCGGGAGCAGCAGGGAGGATGAGGGCGGGAGGGCTGCTGTGCACGCGCAGGGCTTTCCTCCGTCTCCAGGTCTACTTGAATTGTCCTTTTTTTCAGTCTGATAAGAGTTTTTGGTTATTTTTAAAAACCACTTTCGGTCAGGAGCCCCAGGGAGGATGAGGGCGGGAGGGCTGCTGTGCACGCGCAGGGCTTTCCTCCGTCTCCAGGTCAGGAGAGCCGCCTCAGCGGCTGCTGCTGCAGAGTCATGTGTCTGGGGACTGAGGAAACCCATCAGGAGCTGAAGACACCAAAACCAATCAATGTCCCAGTTACTATTAGGCCTCATGGCCAGCATCAGCACAACCAGGTTAAGCAACTTTCCACCCTCTTCCCCCTTGCCCCTTCCTATCTCATGTTAATCAACTTTCCACCCCCAACCCCCTTGCCTTTCCAGAAAAACCAGAATTTGTGCAAAACAGATTCTTATGCAAAAACGACCACCCAACGCCCTTCCTCTAAGTCAAACCTTATAAAACCTTTTAGTTTGTACAGGGCAGGAGCTGATCTGATTCAGTCTCTCCTCCACGTTAGTGGAACAAAGCCTCTTGGCTGAAATAGCACCTGGCTCGGGTCTCTCTCTCCCTCTTCTCCATCTTGCTGAACCCAACAGTTACTACCATGGATGCAGAGCTGGAGTTTGCCATCCAGCCAAATACAATTGAAAAACAGATTTTTGATCAGGTGGTTAAGACTATCAGCCTCCAGGAAATGTGGTTCTTTGGGCTCCAGTATGTGGACAATAAAGGATTTCCTACTGGTTGAAACTTGATGAAAATGTGTCAGGAGGTCAGGAAGGAGAATCCTCTCAAGTTCATATTTTGGGCCAAGTTCTACCCCAAGGATGCATGTTAGGAGCTCACCTAGGACCTCACCCAGAAACTTTCCTTCCTCCAAGTGAAGGAGGGAATCCTTAGCAATGAGATTTACTGCCCTCCTGGGACCACAGTGCTCCTGGGGTCCTATGCAGTGCAGGCCAAGTTTGGAGATTATAACAAAGAAATGCACAAGTCTGGGTACCTCAGCTCTGAGCAGTTGATCCCTCAAAGAGTCAGGGACCAGCACAAACTTAGGGACCAGTGGGAGTATGGATCTAATAGATCTGCAACATAACCAGCACCACTTTAGACAAGCCCAAGTACAAAATGGCGCCACCCACCTCCTCCCCTCCCCTCCCCCCTACCCTTTAGGAGAAGCCTCCTGACTTAAACAGAAACCCCTTTTGCTTCCACAAGGATGCAGTTCTCCACCCTGATCCACATTAGCATAATGACCCTCCTTGATGGTATCAGCCAGCTCTTGGCACACTATATAAGCCCTACCACCCCCACACCTGGTGCTGTCCACCATTTTCAGGGCAGCCCTGGGCTGCCTGCCACTCTGAGCACAGCCCAGCAGATTTTCTTTCTTTAATAAAGCTTGAACGGTACCCAGCATCTCGGCTCACTTTCTTTCATTATGGTGCTGAAACCCGGGAAAGGTTTTGGCCGACATTGTGGACAATACCCTGTCCCTTGGGATGATTGGCCCTCAGCTGCCCCTCCTGGACCTGCCAAAACCGGGTGCCTCTGGGACTCTCTACTTTTGCTGTTTCAGACCAGCACATCCAACACTGACCTCAATTCAGGGTGAGTCAGAGGGTCTGTCCTGCCTACTTCTACAGTTCCCCTGACTATTCTCTATGACTTTGGTCTCTATAAAGCCCAGGTGCCTGCCCAAGGGAATGCTTCTTGTGCTCCCCAGCTATTGAAGGATGCTTCATTAGTGGGTCATGGCTTTTCTTTTGAAAAGAAGGTGGACAGCAGAGAGGACACCCTTTGTTGGCACACTTCTTCTACCAGGACTGACTGCCCTTTCTCACCCTCTAAATGGGATCCCCACAGTCCAAACTCCATGCTCTACACCCTTGGGCTGTCTCCTGGCCAATTTCTTGGCCTCTAGGGAGACATTGAACCTAAACATCTCGTTTTCTACTGTACTCTGCGTTCTATGCCTCTGAGCCATCTCCTGGCCAATTTCTTGGCCTCCAGGGAGACATTAAAACTCAAATGCTTCATTACAATGGATCCCAGTGGCCACAAGATGGCACTCAATTTAGACACTCATTGAAGCAGCAAAAGCTGTAGAGATTCCTTGTTCAGGCCTTCTCCTATCTCTGAAAGAGTTCTTCTCTCTGTCAAAACTGTCCTATGTCTCAAATTCTCCTAGCTTGTGCTCAACCTCTCCTTCCAGACTTGGGTCAATCTTCTGATCCCTCAGCCCTCCACATTTCTCTCTCTTCCCCACACCTGGCCTCCAGATGCTTGTCCTCAGCCCAACTCCTCCTCTTCTCCCCCTTTGTCAGGTAAAAACCCCACCTCAGCTCTGGCTTTTTATAACCCTTCTGTGAAGATGCTGGGATGGAAGGAATTGTCTGAGTACATGTACAGGGAGCAGGTCTGGATGGCGGCTCAGGTACATGCTCAAAATAATAGGTGGCCTCTGGGAGCCATTGCTGTTCCTTGCACGGACCCAAATTGGGACTACCAGGCTGGCCACGGGTATCAGGATCTCCAGGATAACATGATTACACACTTGGTTTACAGCCTCCAAAAGTCTACTCACACGTCAGTCAATTATGACAAGCTTAGAGAGATCACACAGAGACCCACTGAAAATCCCACTGAGTTCCTAACCCACCTCTCTGGGGCTTTACATGAATACACATGTATAGACCCAAACTCCGCTGCAGGCATCACCCTCTTACACTCTCATTTCATTACCCAATCAGCCCGTGATATTCAAAAAACTATAAGATTGGGTCAAATATCAGCTCCCGGCTAAGGCCATCCAAGGCTCACATACTCCAAAGCCGGCTGCCTCAGGGACAAGCCACCTGGGAACTGTTTCAAATGCAGTCAACCAGGCCACTCGGCATGGGCCTGTCATAACCTGTCCTCACAGCAAACGGCCAGGTCACTGGGGGATTGACTGTGCCACTTGCCAGAGAGGGAGTGGCCCAGTCCCCAACCTACAGCCTTTGGCTCCACGGCCATCTCTACTGGAGCTTCTCAGCTTTGCCCAGAAGAAGGGACTGATGATGCCCAATGCCCAAGGCCCAAGGCCCCCATGGAGATCACCACACATGAGCCCATGGTAACTCACCTCCTAGCAGGTAAGCCAATCTCTCTTGTCATCAATACAGGGGCCATTTACTCTACCCTTCCTGAGTATGCAGGACCAACAACACCATCCTCTATCACAATAGTAGGGGTCATGGGATCAGAATACCACCCACGGATCACTCAACCCCTTTCCTGCACCTTACATCACACCCAATTCACACATAAATTCTTAATAATGCCTCAATGCCCAGCCCCCTTACTGGGATGGGACATTCTTTTCAAATTCAAAGTTACTCTTACCCTAAACACTTTAACTCCAGCTACAATACTCCTGTTACAGGCTGCACCCAGACCTGGCCCCTGAGGCTTGTTCCTTCCCCTCCCCCTCAGACAAGGTTAATCCCTAGTATGGGATGTTTCTTCTCCCACCATTGCTATGCACCATTCCCCTATCCTTATTAAATTGTGGAACCCCTCTTTGTTCCCTAATGTCCCACAGTACCCCATCACTAACAAACACCTAATAGACTTAAAACCCATCATACCCAAACTCCTTTCTTCTCATCTCTCATGGCTTACCCACTCACTTTTTAATACACCCATCCTTCTGGTTATAAAGCCTAATGGCTCATACCGTTTAGTATGGGACTAATCCTGACATGCACCATTCCCAACAACCCATTTGGACAGCACTACCTCAGGGGTTTCAGGATAGACCCCACTTTCTGGCCAGGCCTTAGCTCAAGACTTATCTGAACTTCCTCCAACCTCTAGCACTTTAATACAGTACATGGATGACCTCCTCCTTTGTGGCCCCTCCTATGAGGATTCACAGGCCCACACTGTTGCTCTCCTTAATTTCCTGGCCTCCAGGGGATATCGAGTGTCCCCCAGCAAGGCCCACATTTCTTCTCCTTCAGTTCAAGAGTCTAATTTCTGAACTCCCTACTCCTACCACAAAGGGTGAAATCCTTTCTTTCCTGGGGCTTGCAGGGTATCTTCGCCTGTGGATTCCTAACTTTGGTGGGACAGCAGAGCCACTTTATGGGGCAGCCAAAGGGGAGCCTGCCATTCCCTTAGATCCCACAAAGCCCATTCATTCTTCCTTCCAGTGATTAAAAGCCACTCTCCTCACAGTCCCAGCTGTATCTCTCTCAAACCTACCTCATCCTTTTATCCTATACATCACCAAAACCCGAAGATTGGCAGTCAGCATTTTGGGACAAAAGGCAGGAGATATTTTCTCCCTGGTTACATGCCTCTCTAAGTAACTAGACACCACAGCTTGTGAATGGGCTCCTGTTTATGGGCCTTGGCAGCAGCTGCCCTTTTAGCCCAAGAAAGCTCTAAACTAACTTTTAAACAACAAACAGTCAAGACCTTCTCAGCTATAAGGACAACTCAATTCTCTCCCTTTCCTGCCTACAACTTATTCACTTTACTTTCATTGAAAACTCCCAGTTCTCCTTTAAACCTTGCTCTCCCTTAAAATCCAGCCACCCTCATCCCATAACACTCATGACACTTAGAACACAATTGCATGGAGGCTTTAGACCTCTTTCTCAGTCCCTTTCCACACATCTCCCTGCATCCCATTGTATGGTTCATAGATGGGAGCGCAACCTCCATGCCCACCCCCAGGCAGGTTATGCTGCAGTACATCTAACACAAGCTATTGAGGCTGCACAACCCCCAAAGTAGGTTGGGGTTATACACTGCAGAGGACACCAAACCTCCAATGACCCCATAGCCCAGGGAAACAAACTGGTGGACCTAACTGCAAAACAGGCTACTCAGTCACCGGGCCCCCAGTTTTCCTCTCCTGCTCAGGTCCTTCTCATGGCCCCTACACCCTTATCCCAATACACACTCCAAGAAATACAGCACCTCCAACAGTTGGGGGCACAGAGAAAGGACAACTGGTATACTCTCTCTGTTCGCTATGTCCTCCCTACTACACAAGCTGAGCGAATCCTTTTAGATTTCCATAATTCAGTTCATATAGGCTATGAACCCCTACTACATTTTCCTCAGCCCTTATATTACTCTCCCCACAAAAGGACATGCTATTTTCTAACCTTAGTAGATTCCTTTTCAGGTTGGATTGAGGCTTTTCCCTGCACTTCAGAGGATGCTACAGCAGTCACGCATGCTCTCACCTCAGAAATCATCCCTCGTTTTGGCCTCCCCACCAGCCACTCACTCGCCTATGGGCTGCCCCCTGCAAAACCACAGGCCTCAGCCCCCTGGAACTTATGTGTGGTCGGCCCTTTGCTCTCACACCTCTCCCTTCCAGCTCATCGCCTTTAGGCCAGTATCTCCGTACTCTTTCACTCATTAGGGATCTTAAGGAATAGGCCAACCTTCTATTACCTCATCCTTTCCCCACCACCCCCTCAGAGTTTAAACTGAGCCTGGGATATTAAAACCCGAATCCCAAAGCCTCTCTCACCGAGCTGGGAAGGGCCTTATACAGCACTTCTCACCACCCCCACGGCAGTAAAGGTACTAAGAAAGGCTCCTTGGTATCACTTATCCTTGATAGAACTAGCACCTGAGACTTTACCCAAAGAATCTGTTAACACCAAGCCAGAGGGGTCCCTCTGCTCACCCCCCAACCTGACATCTCCTCACACTTCATCCATTTTAGGACCCACAAAACTGAAAATCTCCAGGACCTTTGCTCTTCCCCCAATCCCAAAAGAAGGATGGTCTTTCCCCCAGCGATCACCCTCTGACTCTTGCAGACCAGCTTCATGTCCTTCACACAAGAGCTGCTCCAAGACTGGTCCCGACCTGCTGTTGTGGATTTGCCATCATGGGACATGACAAGTATATGCCACCCCCTGTCCCTAACCTTTACTTGCTATAGGATTGGCAGCAGCTGCCCCAAAAGAGTGTAACATTATAGGAAGATTCCTCCTGGCACTCCTTTACCTCTTATCAGTAGGATGCTTCTTAGCAAATTCATTGTGGCAATGTGCCCTTTAAATTCTTTTGGCTCCTTAACCCTTTGCATCCTTCCTGTGTTTTTCCTCCTATCTCAATGCTCCCCTTACTTGGAACATGGAGTTCCAGGTCTGCAGGGACGATGCAGTCCTCAGTGAATCAGACTGGTCCCCAAGAGAGTCATCTGTCTCCCACTTCATGAGAAACTTTTTGTGGCCACCCCCTCCCTGTCGATGCAGCCCGCAATGTTTCCACAAACATCTCTTCACTTTCCTCTCATCTCACCTCAGTGGGGACTGTCAGCGTTGTGCGTGCGGAGCCTGCCCACACTCTGCCTCACTAACACCAAACGCTACCACTCACCCCTGTCCTCATCCGCGCCCCCAAACCGGGATATATTTCCTTTGTAAAACTACGTTATCCTGCTGCCTGCCCCCTAACGCGATTTCTTGCATATTCTTTTGGCTCGTCCCTGACATCACCCTCCAGACAGAGGAGACTGGGACTAACTTCAGCCCCTCCCTCTCGGGAAGTGCCCTCGCTCCCATAGGTCACTAATTGTACCTTCTAATTGGGGCAAGGATCCTTCCTGCAACTGGGACTGACATAGCGGGCCCTGCCACTGCCTCTCAATTCTATCAAAAACTCTCAGAAGAACTAAGTCTAGATGGCATCTGCTCCCTCCAGTGTCAGGTCACCTCACTTGTGACAGTTGCTTTACAGATCCGTTGGGCCCTTTACTTCCTTACAGCCGAAAAGGAGGGCACCTGCCTCCTCCTGGGGAAGGAATGCTCTTGTTACATAAATGAGTCTGGGGTGACCCAGAACAACTTAAGCCATTTCACTGAACCCTTGGACACCCTGGCTTATGCCCCTACTAGTAAAAGGCGAAAGATTTATACGATCTGAAGAGAAACCAGAGTTATTATGCCCCTACTAGGACCCCTAACTGTGTGTGCCTCATCCTGCTCTTTGGTCCCTGTCTCTTTTGGTGTTTCTCTAATTTCTTGCAGGAATGTATGCAGGCTTTCACCAACCAAAAAGTCACTGAATTGTCCCTGCAAGGAGGATATCAGCCCCTCAGAATCAGCGACCCTTACCCGGAGGAATACAGTCTCCCCACACGAAACTAATACCCTGCCACCTAAATCTTTTATTTTTTTCCATATCTTTGCCCATCTCCAGCAGAAAGTAGCCACAGAAGAATGAGACCTCTGCCCTTTCCCCTTTTTTCCTATATGTAAAAGGCAGGAATAACAGATCTGCCACATAGCCAGTGCCACTTTAGACAAGCCCAAGTACAAAATGGCACTGCCCACCTCCTCCCCTCACCTCCCCCCACCCTTTACGAGAAGCCTCCTGACTTAAACAGAAACCCCTTTTGCTTCCACAAGGACGCAGTTTTCCACCCCGATCCACGTTAACATAATGACCCTCCTTGATGGTATCAGCCAGCCCTACCACCCCCACACCTGGTGCTGTCCCCCATTTTCAGGGCAGTCCTGGGCTGCCTGCCACTCTGAGCACAGCCTGGCAGATTTCCTTCTTTAATAAAGCTTGAACGGTACCCAGCATCTCGGCTCACTTTCTTTCAGGATCCAGGTGTGGCACGCCGAGCACCGTGGGATGCTCAGAAACATTGCTCTGCTGGAGCATCTGAAGATTGCTCAGGACCTGGAGATGTATGGAACCTACTATTTCGAGATTAAAAAATAAGAAAGGAACAGACCTTTGGCCTGGAGTTGATGCCCCTGGACTAAATATTTATGAGAAAGATGATAAGTTAACCCCAAAGATTGGCTTCCCTTGGAGAGAAATCAGGAACATCTCTTAGAAACAGTGGAGAAAAGAGAGAAACTGTTGAGAGAGAAAAGAGCAGGTGATGTGCCAGGAGAAGCAGGACTGAGAGCAGAAAACCAAGGCAGAGAAAGAGCTTTCGGCCTGGATTCAGAGAGCCCCACAGCTGGAGGAGCAGGAGCGTGCATGGGAGGGGGTGGCCATGCCAGAGGCCAAGGAGGAGCTGGAGCGACAGGCGGTGGCTCAGATGGAGAGCCGGGAGCAGCTGGCTGTAGAGCTCGCAGAGTACACCGCCAAGGCCGCCCTCCTGGAAGAGGCGAGGTGGCTCAAGGAGGACGCGGTGGGAGAGTGGTGGCATGGGGCCAAATCAACCCTGGACGACCTGGAGAAGACCAAGGAGGAGCCGCACCTGGAGGTGACAGTGCCCCTGCCCCCCCGGGGGGGGTCACAACGACATCATCCACAACGAGAACATGAGGCAAAGCCAGAACAAGTACAAGACATGGCGACAGATCCAGCAGGGCAACACCGAGCAGCGGATCGATGCATTCCAGGCCGTGCAAAGGCCCAGCTGGGACTGAGGCTCTGCTGAGGCCACTGCTGCTGAGGCTCACCTGTTTCTGCAGTAGCTAAATCCAGGAATCCCTCGGCATGTTCCAGGTCCTTCGGGGACAATCGAGGGGATAATTGGGTGGGGGACACAGGGTATAATCACAATTTGTGGTAATGGACATGCTGTCAGTATGGATCTGGCCATCACATCTTAGGAACGAGTGGTGACAATTTGCTTTGTACCACATGAACATTCATAACCAATAAAAACAAAACAAAACATTTTTTTTAAAGTGTAATGTATGGGCTGGCCTGGTGGCGCACTGGAGAGTGCGCCGCTTGAGAGCGTGGTGGCGCTCCTGCCAAGGGTTCGGATCCCATGTGGAGACCGGTTCCCGCTCACTGGTTGAGCGCGGTGCGGGCGCAACACCGAGTGTTGCGATCCCGTTGCCGGTCAGTAAAAAAGACAAAAAGGAAAAAAAAAGTGTAATGTATTACTGTTAATAAAAAAGATATAGCTAAGCAATTAAAAAGAGAGAGAGAGAGAGCAGTTACCCCAGTAGAAATATTCTGGGCTGGGAACCAGAGGAAACCTCCCTGGTTTATTTTTCCCAACTGTGCCGTGGTGCCAAACAGGACTGATTTTTATGATGATTATTGAATCACTTCCTGTTTTATGCTTGGAGCAGCACTGATTGCCTTTAAAGTCTCAGTAACAAACTTCATGCTGGCCTGTGTGATACAAGATTCAGCGCCATTAAAGAAAACCACACCATGAAAAAAACAAAAACAAAAAAACCAGCACTTTTACTGAGGTGCGCCTCATGTGCACTAAACTACATACGTCGTAAGTGTACAATTCAATGAATTTTTATATATGTTCCCACCTGCATACCATCAACAGGATCAAGATACAGAATTTTTCCAGATTCTAGAAAGTTCTCTCCTGCCTCTTCCCACCTCTTCTCTGCCCCTGCCCCTCTGCCGGGTTACCACTCCTCTACCTCCATCACTTGTCAGTGAGTCTTGCCTGTTTGGGGACTTTATACAAATGTAATCATGGACCAGTCGTCTTTTTTTCTGGCCTGCTTTGCTCAGCGTTGCGTCTGTGAGGCTCAGCCACACAGTGTGTGGTTGTAGTTCAGTCACTTTCATCGTTGTCAGTGCTCCGTCCTATGAATATACCGTAATTTATTTAGTCATTCTACTATTGATGAATATTTGAGGGTTTCCAGTGTAGGACTATGATCATTAGATTTGCTGCGAACATTTCTGTACATATCTTTTTGTGGGCATAAGCAACCACTTTCCTTGGATATACAATCAGGAGTGAAATGACTGGGTCATAAGGATGCGCGTGTGTGTTTAGCTTTATTAGAAACTAATAACTGCTTTTCCAGAGTACCGGGAGCCATTTTGCATTCCCACCAGCAATGGCTGCGTTCCACTGCCCCTCATCTTGTCAGGCATTTTGAGGCAGGACAGAATAGGGACACGCCCCAGGGAGGCTGCTCATAAATATTCAGACTTGATCGGCACTAGCAGTTAATGAACCTATAATGAGCTGATGACAGCTTAACCGCCCTACCACTGTGCTATGCCTGGAACTTTGCACATTACAAAAACCACTGCACCTGCACACTAGGAGGAACAAAAGTACAGGTGACCTTCCACCTGTGACGTTAGCCCAGAAAGGACAAATTTAAGGGGAAAGTGACTTCACTGCACATGACCAGAAACTTCAGAAATTCAGGGATGCATGACAGGAAGCTGATGCAACCTTGCACCAGCCTATTAGGCCTTAATTACCCTACATCCTCCCCCACGGCCAAATACTCCTCCCCTTAGGATAGAAAAACACCCCCATCCCAGAACAACATACAAACCCTCCCCTTAGGAATGCAGGGGACGTTCCTTACGCATGGGGATGTCCACGCACGCTTCTGCACATAGTCTCTGCTTTGTAATAAAGTCCTATCGTTTGAATGTTCTGTCTGTCCTACTTTCCTTTTCTTTCACTGATCGACACAATGTGGACTTCACATGGTCTTATAAAAGATTTTTCTCCACAGTTTGACCAAGAACCTGGATCTGCCACCTGGTAACAGTTTCAAGGGCAGTCACTCTGGTGGGTGTGGAGAGCCAGGCTACCGTGCTTTTAATTTGCATTTCCCTGGTAACGAATGTTGTTCACCACCCTTTCTGGTTCTTGTCACTTATTGAAGTTCTCTCCTACTTTGTGGGCCCACCTCCTATCTCACCCCTTCCTTGAAGACCTTTCTTTTTTAAAAAATTTATTTATTAACATTATTATTTGTTTACATTCTAAGATGTTGCAAAGCAGTTGAGGGGGAGGGGGAGAGAAATAGGGTGGGAGGAGGGGGTGGCATGGGTGAGGCCTGTGGCACCCTCCTGGTGTGGAGAGCCAGGCTACCGTGCTTTTAATTTGCATTTCCCTGGTAACGAATGTTGTTCACCACCCTTTCTGGTTCTTGTCACTTATTGAAGTTCTCTCCTACTTTGTGGGCCCACCTCCTATCTCACCCCTTCCTTGAAGACCTTTCTTTTTTAAAAAATTTATTTATTAACATTATTATTTGTTTACATTCTAAGATGTTGCAAAGCAGTTGAGGGGGAGGGGGAGAGAAATAGGGTGGGAGGAGGGGGGCACGCTCGAGGTGCATGGCACCCCCCATTCCAGCAGGGGAGACCAGGGGGCTTCCAGCAGCGGCTCAGTCATTGCTGGGCTGGCTGCAGATGTTGGGGGGCATGGCTGAGACTCTTGGCCCCCTAGTGCCCCAGTTTGGAAGCCCGGGGTGTTTCCAGCAGCCACTCAGTGGTCATTGTGGGTTGGTGGTGAATGTCAGGGGGTGTGGCTGAGGCCCTCGGCCCCTACCACCCCACCTCGGGAGCCTGGGGTGCTTCCTTGAAGCTCTTCTAACACCCTTTCATTTCACCACAACGCACTCCTCCTCTGTCCATCTGCTGAAAAGGCAGGCAGCCAGTGCCCCTGCATGGGCCCTCCATTGTCCTCTACTTGAGTCTCCAGTGCTCGCTTTATAACGTGGCTGTCCCTGACCTCACCACACTTGCAGACCTTTACACCACGGGTGCTCAGTGGTGGGAGGAAGGTTTGCTGCGTTCTTTCAATCTTCTCAGTGAGTCCAACACTGTGCTGGGCTCCAAGCCCAGGAGCTGGCTGGCCGATGGGTTATAAGGTTCCCAGATCCTCTTTGACCTCCTCACCACCTTTGTTTTATTTACTTACATTTTAAGTCACCTTTCCCAACACAGTGTTTTGGGCACCTATGGTCATCACCAGCATCTCCTTCGGTGTGGACACAGATTCCATCAATAACCCCGGTGAAGTTCTCCTCCTTGTTAAGAAGCTGATCACATTCAGTTTCCCCAACCGTCTGATCATCCTCATAGACACAAAGCCGTCCTCCTCATCCAAGTGCCGCTTCCTGTGCCAGCGTTGGCCCCTGGCCATCTTTGATACATCCCATGTTCCCAAGTGCCCAACCCTCAACACAACCGCCCACCCCAAAGGCAAACCAGGAGCTGCCCCATGTGGCTGCTGCCAGTGCCCAATCAGATCAGGTGTGGGAAAGTATCTGCACACCCAAAGCTTACAAATGAAGACCTTTCACATCACTAGAAAAACTTTTCCACATATGCCGTGTGATTGTGCAGGGGTAGATTCAAATATTGCAGCCCTTAGTGCACAAGCCCAGTCTATTCTAGAGCCTCCAAGCTCTTGCTATATTCCCTCATGAATAAAAATTTTTCGAGCATGCATCACAAATATGTATATTTATTTATTTATGAAGCATATCATGTGCTCCTGTGTGAATATATTATGTACATAATA